>NC_050574.1:51455696-51537846 GCF_011100635.1 Trichosurus vulpecula
CTAAACCCTAATTCTTCTGATTTTTAGTCTTCGAATGAAATGTGCCCTCTGCCCTCTAGAAAATTTAAGATTTAGTAGCAAGTCTCAGTTTTTCTGCCAACTAAAACCTTACACAAGTCTTGGGGTCCTTCTCCTGTCCCTCACCAGAGAAACAAGGGAGTCCATTCCTCCAATTTCCCTTCCAGCTGTTGTCCACTTGTCTTCTGAACTTCCTCCCACACCAAGATGGACATTCTTTGGGTTGAGGCCTTTGCCTTGGTGACCACCGTACCCCTCCCCCTCGATCCTTTTTTCTAATGCGAGAGCGCAAGCTCGCACACACACATACACGCACACACACACACACAGACACACACACACACACACACATTCCTGGGTGGACACAGCAAGGACCTCCATTCAGTTAGGCTCTCTCCCCCTTCCTGTCTGCACCTGCCTCATTGGAAACCTTCGGGGGCTTTCCTGGGCTGTGGCTTCAAAGGGCCAGGGTTGGGCCCAGGATCTCAAAAGCAGGAGGCTTTGAAAGGGGAAGTGGCATTTTAGACCCTTTAATGAGATGTAAACAAGAATAGGGCCAGGGCTCTCTGGTCAGGCCAGCCCAATTGTTCAGGGATTAACACCTAAGTAAACCAATAAAGACAAATCAGGAGCCAGGAACAGCCAGGCCGCTAGCCAGATAGACTCCCCAGCAGTTACTCTGGGCAAACACTCCCTCCTCTCCACCCAGCAGGCATATTAATAAAACACCAGAGAAGGCAGCTCCAGGGGGCAATTCAACCAGTCTTCGGTCATTTTGAGCCTTAGCTGCCCCCTTAGCATTTTATCCTCAAAATAATGTGACTTTTTGGATGGTACGTGGGCTATGCAGGATAGATCGGGGAAAGGCAGAAAGATTTTGGAAAGTGTCATTTTCATCAGAAAACCCTGGCTTGATTGTGCCTTCATCACATGCATATGGGGGTATTATTATTGTTTCAAGCCTCTAAATATCTTATCTACTCTTCTAGAGGGAAGGAAAACTTGGTGTTTAAAATAGGAACATCAAATTTTAAAGTGGCATAATGTTAGAGCTAGAAGAGCTTTACAACATGGAATGTTAGAACTACTTAAGAAGTTAGAATATATAGTGAGAATTCAGTGTTAAGATTCTGATATAATTGGAACCTAAATGCTGTGCCTAGAAAGGACCTTCAAACACTTGGTGTTAGAACACAGAGCTGGAAGGGCCCTTAGAACACAGAATGTCAGAGCTGAGAGGGCCCTTAAACACTGGATGTTAGAGCTGGGAGAGTCCTTAGAGCACAGGATGTCAGAGCTGGGAGGTAAATTTTATAATTATCCTCATTTTACCGTTGAGGAAACTGAGGCAAATAGAGGTTTACTGACTTACTCAAGGTCACACAATTGTTAAGAGTCTGAGGCTGAATTTTAGAACATCGAATGTAAGACCTGGAAGGGATTTTAGAAGCATAGCATGTAAGAGCTGGGAAGGACCTTAAAACAAAGAATATTAGAGCTGGAAAGAACTGTAGAACACAAAATCTTAGCACTAGAAGGAACGTTAGAGCATAGAATGTTAAGCCTGGGCAAGACTTAGACATCATCTCTTTCAACCCCCGTATAGTATAGTTGAAGAATTTGACACTCAGAGAACTGGTATGATAGGCCCAGGATCATATAAATTGTTAGTGCCAGAGATGGGATTAGAACTCAGGTTTCTCAACTCCAAGGGCAGCTGGGTAGCACAGTGGATAGAGCTCCAGGCTTGGGGTCAGGAAAATCTGAGTTCAAATCTGACCTCAGATACTTACTAGCTGTGTGACCCTGGGCAAGTCACTTAACCTCGTTTGCCTCAGTTTCCTCATCTGTAAAATGAGCTGGGGAAGGAAATGGCAAACCACTCCAGTATCTTTGCCAAGAAAACCCCAAATGGAGTCACAAAGGGTCAGATATGACTGAGCTCCATTCTCAGCTCCTCTCAGTCCAGTACATAAACACCTGAAATATTAAATAAAAATAAAAGATGTAAGTAGCAGTGCCAGGAGACAGTTAGGAAACAGGATTGTTAAGTGTGGGCCCAAACATGTGTTTTCCCTCTCCTCATCTTATAGTCTCAGGCCCCTGGTTCTCACGGCAAGACTCATACCAAGCCCTTTACAGTGTGAATCTTTCTTCTTCCAGATTGCAAATAAGGACAGATTAATATGAGCAGTCTGGGAAAGCAGTAACAATAGGGAGACTGAAGAAGTGGAGAATTTGAAAAAGAAAACCCCCCAGTTTTTCTCCTGCCAGGAAGGAGTTCACCAAGTCAGGGAGCTGGACTAAATGTGACCTTCCCCCCAGCTTAGGAAGGGGTGCTTGAGGAGAGGACACTGGGCAGTTAATGAAATTCTCAATAGAAAGTTTCTTACAAGGCTCACTGCCCCCTTTCCTAGGCTTGACCGGGGATTAGGGGTAAAACTGAAGAAGGGGAGGGGCCCATGAACATGTGGAGGGAGATAGACATCGCTGTGGGGGAAGGGCTTGAGTCCTGGTCCATGGGAGAAGAGCTGTCCCAAATTGGAGAAAGCTATAGCCAAAGACAGCAATGCAGAGTCAACCCAGATCTAGCCAGCCTGTGGACAAAACCCAGAGTTCTTCCTTATAGACTCATTCATGTAGCAGAAAGAGCATCTTAGGACTTGGAGCCATAGAATATCAGAGCTGAGAGAGACCTGAGAATATGAAAGATGGGAGGGCCTTTAGAGTGTTGAAAGTCAGAGCTGGGAGGGCTGTGAGAACGTAGAATGTTGGAGCTGGAAGAGGCCTTAGAATATAGAATGTCTGAGCGGGAAGGGGTCTTAGAATGTGGAAATGTTAGAACTGGAAGGGACATGAGAACACAGAATATTGGAGCTGGAAGGTGCCATGGAGATAATTTAGTCTGATTCCCTTATTTTATGGGTAAAGAAACTGAGGCCTAGATCAAGGGAAGTGAGTTAGCAGCTGAGCAGGGACCAGCAGCCCGGTACAGTTCCTAGCAATGCCATGCTATCCCCTTGACAAGGAGGGATGAGATCTGTAGGCTGCTGTGGTGGCACCCTGGCTCCATTCCTGCAGAAAGAGCAGGATAGTCAAAGCAAAAGTAAATGTATGCATCTATATATGCACGTATGTATACATGCATATGTGCATGTGTGTGTACATATATACATGCCAATTCTAATCTGCAAGCCTAGAATGATCATGCCTAAACTGTTTGGAGTGCAAACATCCGAGTACTTTTGGCAAGGAGTTTTCTATCGGCTATCAGCTGTATTTCTAAATCCCTTTGGGAGTCAATCTGGCAAGGGAGGAGGGCTGTGGAGACTAGGAGTGGTACTTGGGGAGGAAGAGAGGACAAATTAAATCCACTGAAGCAACTAGATGGCCCAACGTATGTTGGGCCTGAAGTTAGGAAGAGCTAGATTCAAATCCAGCCTCAGTCTTACTAGACATGTGACTCTGGAACCTTCGTCTGCTTCAGGTTCCTCAACTGAAAAACGGAGATATTAACAAAACCTGCTTTGCCAGGTTGTTGTAAGAATGAAGTAAGATGATATTTGTAGACTGCTTAGCACAGTGTCTGGAACTTAGTAGGTCCTATATATAGATGCTTATTCCCTTCCCTTTCCCACTGACACACTGGATTCTTACAATTAGTATTCGGGAATGGAAAATGAAGCTGCATGTTTATTTATGTTGTTGATCAGAATTCAGAATAATTGATTTTAAGGATTAACATAGACTGGATTCCATTATCAAGGCATTTCATAATGGTCCCCTATTGAGGTAGAAATGTTTGTTGAGTGACATTAAGATCTCCTGGTGGTAAGGCAGGTATGGAGACACTGATGCCCAGATCTGAAAGGCAGATCCCTGGGTCTATAAATGGCAAATCCCGATACTGTAAAAATAACAGTTGTCTTGTTATTTAGTCATTTTTCAGTCTTGTCCGACTCTCCATGACCCCATTTGAGGTTTTCTTGGCAGAGATACCAGAGTGGTTTTGCGTTTCCTTCTCCAGTTCATTTTACAGATGAGGAAACTGAGGCAAACAGGGTGAAGTGACTTGCCCAGGGTCACACAGCTAGTAAATGCCTGAGGCTGGATTTGAACTCAGGTCTTCCTGACTCCAGGCCTGGAGCCACTATGCCACCTCGATGCCCTCAAATGTCTTGGAGCCCAGAAAATCTGGGTATCCTATCCTCCATGGGACTTTAGGCAAAACATTCTTTCTCTGAGCCTCAGTTTCCTTATCTGTAAGATAAGCCCCTAATGCCTGAACACATAGGGTTTCGGCAAGGTTTACGAGAGATGATGAAGCTAGAGTCATTGATCAGTCTTTAAAAAAAAAGGTCTGTACCACTTCTCTGTCAAGTACTTACCTAACAGAGAAGTGGCACAGACCTCTGGGACTGGAATCAAAAAGACCTGAGTTCAAATCCTTCCTCAGACATTTGTGAGCTATGTGACCCTGGGCAAGTCACTTAGCCTCTGTTTACCTCTGTTGCTTCATCTGTAAAGTGGGGGTAATGATAGCAGCAGCCAGGGCCACTTTGAGAATCAAATGAGATCATAATTTTAGTAAAGGCTACATAAATATTAGCTATTATTATTAACTTGCACAGCACTGACTGAGTGACCCCATAAGTCTTTAGTCTCTCAGCAGCCCTCCCTCCCCCCAGCAACTTTTAAGGACAATAAGTTGCAGAAGGGTGGCCTTTTGCACCAGTGGAGAGAGTTTCTACTCAATCTGTTCCTCCATTGAGTTCCTCAATCTGATGAAATGGAAGATCTGGACCCAAAAAAAGCACTAGATAAAGTAAAATTGTCCTTTTTACCGTTCACCAAGTGCTCACAAGGCACTCCTTCCTCCCCTCAGAATTTGCTCAGGAGGAAAATCAGCTTTGCTTGGATGAGGACCTGGATTTGAATCTCAGCTTTGCCACTTACTACTTGTATGACCTTGGCCAGGATCCTTTCCCTCCTTGGGTTTCAGTTTTCAAAATCTCTAAAATGGGTATTTGGAATCACTGATTCTAACCTGACACTCTTTCAGTTGGCTTCAGCTCCTCTGCTAGAGCTCCCTAACCATTCCTTTTTCACATGGGTTATTATTTTTATGTATGCATATGCTACCTTCCTCACAGGGTGATTGTGAAGAAAGTGACTAGTAAACCCCAAAGCACCAAGAATATTGTCGTGATTTTAACGATATTACCACATCCATTGGACAACGAGAGGATGCATGCTGGAGAGGCAAAAGCAAAGTCCTGGACTCACAGGACGCCAGGACTGGGAGAGTCATAGAATAAAGCATGTCAGAGCTGGGAGGGCCCTTAGAACACAGGAGGTCAGAGCCGGGAGGGCCCTTAGAACACAGAAGGTCAGAGCCGGGAGGGCCCTTAGAACACAGGATGTCAGAACTGAGAGATAGAACACAGGATGTCAGAGCTGGGAGGGTCCTCAGAAATAATTGATCTCTCTCATTGTACAGATGAGGAAAGTGAAGTGCAGAGAGTGGTGATGACTTGTCAAACATTAGGCACACAATGACTAGAACCCAGGTCTTCTGACTCCAGATTGAATCCAGGACTCTTCTCACTGACCTACACTGGCTCATGATCCCCAAAGCTGAATTTGTTCTTCTTCCCTCCCCACACCCACTCAGCTTCCTTTTATGAAACTACTTTGGGCTCTTCTCTTCCTTAACCTTAACCACTCTCCACCCCAAGGCGGCATCACAAGGCCCACACCCAGGAAACCTGGAGTTCCCTCAGAACCCTACATTATTCCTGAATCTCAGAGTAATAAGGCACCTCAACAGTCCCAATCCCCTCTCCCTTCTTCCTTCCCCCTCCTCTCAGGGTCCTCCTGCTAAACTGAGGCACCAACTACCTGAAAGCATCATTGACAAAGTGATTGACCCAGAATCAGGAAGCCCTGGGCAGAGTGGTCTTTTCTACCTCTCCTGACCTTCGATGCTTCTGTAGTGCTGGCTGCCTGTTCCCTGTACTGGCTGGGTGACCCTGGCCCAGTCCCTGAATGTCTCGGAGTCTATCTCCTCTCATAGTTATTGCGAGTATTGAATGAGACAATGTATAGGAAGTACTTGGCGAACCTTAAACTGATATAAAAATGTGATTTATCATCAGCGTCATCATTTTCTTCTCTACCAACACACAGAAGCATTGGCCTCTCACCAGCTTGGGCAGTTTTCAGCAGAGTGGCATTTGCTCCAACTGCACCCTCCCCCAGCAGGGAGAGAGAGACCCTTTCTCCCAACCTGCCTCTACCGTAACATCCCAATTTCCCTCTTCTCCTAGCTCTTCCCAAGGCTGGTCTCTTAGGGACCATATCTGCCTCACTCCTGCCTATTTTCTCTTCTCAACTCTATCTAATGTGTTTCAGCACATACACACACACACACACACACACACACACACACACACAGCCTTCTGTCCCCAGTGGCTCCAGTTCAGCGTTTTACAGGCCTAATGAGTGTTGACAAGTTTAATGAGTTTGTTTTAAATCAGAAGGAGGGTTCCCGGTCAAGTTGAGATTTCCGAGTCAAATGCATTAGCACAGGCCAGCCAAACTTCAGCTGACAGCTCTGAAAACATTCACCACTCGTGGGGGCCCTGAGCCATCAGCCCCAGGTTCACCGGGCCTCTGCTGGGCCCTGTGCCAGTGTCCAGACACTAGGGCAGCCCCAGGGAGGGCGGTACACTTTCTTAGAGCCCAAGGGTGCATGTAGGACTATCCCTAATCCTTTTCCTGGGCCTTTCCAGCTCTCCTCCCAACCATCCCTGCTCATTACCTTCCCCCTCCTCCAATGCCTGGCACCCAAATAGAAATTTGATTAAAAGCCAGTTTGGCACTTGTTTGCATATTGATAGCATGGTAATTAGGCACCTTGGTCTGCAGAGGGCCTGAGCCACCTGCATTTCTAAGTGCTTCAACAGCAGGGACAAGCCAACTCAGAGGCTGTGAAAACTGAGGCCCCAAGGACTGGCTAGCGGCTGCTGAAGGCGGCCTGCATCTTCTGGCCTTAAATTGTTGTTCTCTGTCTTCCTCACCAAGATGAAGCTGATGGAAGTTTAGTCCTGAACCAATTGAGTCACAAAATCCTACAGCTTGACAGAACCTTAAGCCTATGAAGTCACTATGTCACCTTGGGCAAGATGGTCAGTCAGGCCACACACTTTTATTTAGCTCTTACTAAGTAACAGATACTTCGTCTCTTGGGGGCCAGTGCCCCAACTTCAGTGTAACTGAAGGGGTTGGATGAGGTGATGTCCATCCTTGGTCTGACATCCTGTGTTCTAAAGCCCTCCCAGCTCTGACACCCTGTGTTACAAGGGCCCTTCCAGCTCTGACATCCTGTGTTCTAAGGCCCTCCCAGCTCTGACACCCTGTGTTCCAAGGGCACTTTTACCTCTGATATTCTATGTTCTAAAGCCCTTCTCAGTTCTGACATTTTGTGTTCTAAGGGCCCTCCCACCTCTGACATTCTGTGATCTAACATTCTGTGTTCCAAAGTCCCTTTCAGTGCTAATATTCAACATTCCATGCTTACTTTAACGATGCCAGTGCATTTAATGTTGTCCTATCCTGTGTTCTAAGGTCTTTTCTCCTTCTCAGATTCTGTACTCTACGAGCCCTCTCCCTCCCAGCTCTGATAGTCCCTATGCAGGCCTTCACTGTTCTAACATTCCAAGGTACCTTTTGGCTCTAACAGAGAATGTTCTGGTCTCACTCCTCAGTACACATGCCTTCACTATTCTAACATTCTGTGTTCTAATGCCCCTTCCATCGCCCTGCCATTCTGTGCTATACCATACAATCTTCCAAGGCCCCTCCCAGATCCAAGTCCTGTGATCCTTAAATCTTATGGCTAAAGAGAAGCCCAGATTGCCTTCCCAAGCCAGGCTCCCAGCAGGCAGGAGCTAGGGCTCTCCCATTCAGCCAATCCCTCTTTTCTCCCCAATCTCCCCAAAGCTATAAAACCAGCTTTGGCTGGGTCTCTGAAAGCTGCCAACTGAGCCCAACTGGTCGATTTCAGGGGCCCCTGATGAATGGGGGTTTTGTCTGGGATCCCTTTTAGGGGGTTTGTGTGTGTGTGTGTATGTTTTAAGTGGGGGTATCTAGAGCCTCCTTGCTCTCTCCTCCCCCCCCCACCCTTTTTTTTAAAGACTTCCTTTAAAAAGAAGAAGCCGGCCCTTCTGCTATTTTCCTGTCCTCTCTGAGAATGAGAACATCAGCCATTGAAGTGGATTGATGAACTCTTCCCAAAAGTTTATTAAGAGAATCGAAAACAAAGGCAGTCAAAGGCTGCAGGCAACTGAACAGTCAGTTTATATACTGGGGCCTATTGTCCCCCCCAGGCTGAGGCCTGAATACCTTTCAATGGCCCTCTTCAGAGTGACAAGATCAAGCCAGACAACGGCATGTTAAAAAGAAATCGGAGCTCTGCTCCTGTCTTTTCCAACCAAAGGGTCTGTCCCCCCTTCTCCTGCATTAATGTACATCTGCAGGGGGAGGAATAATCAGTGGGGATTCTGTAGGTTTTTTTTTTTTAATGCGCCCTTCCTCCCCCCCTGCCCCACCCCCTCCCTGACCTGCCTCCTCCCTCCCCACCCCGCCCCCCAGGCTGGATCGCCCTCTCTTCTCCATCCTTCCCCTGGTCTATGGGCCTCACTGGCTCCATATGCTACAGATCAGAGGCCCGGCCGGCTTGGAGGCACCCCGTGTCTTTGAGGAAGGCCAGGATGGGCATTACTGGGGAAGAAGGGAGGGGCGGGGGGGGCACAGAGGGGGAGGGACAGATTGGGGGGTGGGAGCTGGGGGTGGGGGAGGGATTGGCCATATGGTTTAGTGGGAGGGAGTTGGCCACAGCTGTGCTAGGGGGTACCCATAGTCAGGGTTGTCACTGTATCCTTGCTGCCCTCACATACATACACATTACCCTACCTACCACACACACACACACACACACACACACACACACACACACACCCCACATTGTTAATCTCTCCAGGACAGTGGGTGATATTCACTAACATCCATCCTTAGCTCCTCCATTCAGAGCAAGGACTATTTGACTATATATTTTCCCCTTAAGGCTAGAGGGAAGTAAAAAAAAAGTCATTTTAAATGGTATGGCCCTGAAATCATTTACTGTGCATGATATTCGAGACCCAAGTTCTGATCTAGCTCAGCCACAGGTTTTATGGGTGACTTTAGACAAGTCATTTACACCTTTGTAGGATGAAGTTTTCTCAACAGTCCCGTAGTACATGTGAAAGTGCTTTGGAAATATTGAGCTTAGCACAAGTAATAGGTAGTTTTATTACAGGGAGGAATTTTGGCTTCCCTCTTACAGCTCAGGTAAGTGGGGAAGATCCCTCCGGACTAAGGTCTCTTACAGCTCTGACATTCTCTGTTCTAAGGCCCTTCTCAGCTCTGACATCCTGTGTTCTAAGGGCCCTCCCAGCTCTGACATTCTGTGTTCTAAGGGCCCTCCCAGTTCTGACATCCTGTGTTCTAAAGGCCCTCCCAGCTCTGACATCCTGTGTTCTAAGGGCCCTCCTAGTTCTGACATTGTGTGTTCTAAGGTCCCTCACAGCTCTGACAACCTGTGTTCTAAGGGCCCTCCCAGCTCTGACCTCCTCTGTTCGAAGGCCCTTCCCAGCTCTGACACCCTGTGTTCCAAGGGCCCTCCCAGCCCTGACATTCTGTGTTCTAAGGGCCCTCCCAGCTCTGACATCCTGTGTTCTAAGGGCCCTCCCAGTTCTGACATTGTGTGTTCTAAGGTCCCTCACAGCTCTGACATCCTGTGTTCTAAGGGCCCTCCCAGCTCTGACCTCCTCTGTTCTAAGGCCCTTCCCAGCTCTGACACCCTGTGTTCCAAGGGCCCTCCCAGCCCTGACATTCTGTGTTCTAAGGCCCTCCCAGCTCTGACATTCTGTATTCTAAGGGCCCTCCCAGCTCCGACTTCCTAGGATTCTATCACAATGACCCTGTCTTTCAGCTGTCCCCAAACTCCCTAGACATTGGGATTGGAACTGCACAGGGGAGAAGCAATCTGGCTAATTTCACTTTCAGAAGCAGTGTGAGCTTCCCTCTCTTGTTCTTTGGGTTTCTCTCCCTTTCTTAACTGGAATTGGAAAGGTTGAAGGGCTGCCTGAGTGAGTGAGGCTTGGCTCCTTCCCCTTCACACCCATCTCCCTCCCTGAGACCTCACCCCATCATTTGGGCTCTGGGATGGATCCATTGCCTTGGGAGGGGAGAAGGGGCAAACACAGAGACTAGAAATCCAGATGGGGTCCTGTTTACCAAGGCTGGATCCAAGAACACTTCGGAGGGGGAGTGGGTTGGAAGGTCAATGGAGAATCATTATAATTTTAAAAATCCCACCCCCTCCCCCTCTTCTGAACAGAACAGTTGGTATTTCATGGATGACCAGAGCCGAACTTCCCCCAAGGGGAGCTCCATGACTTTTGACCCCTGTAACCTGTACTTAGCACTTTCAAAAGCCCCTGGTACCCCTGGAGAGCTGCCCTAAGTTGGGAGGGCAGAGTTATAAACAAACCAGCCAGAGATGGTCCTGAGTGAAAAAGCAGAGGGTTGGGGCAGGCCCCAGCAGCTCAGTTTCCCAGCTGAAGTGTGTGCTCAGGAGAACACGTGGCTGAAGAGGAAAGGAAGGGGGGTGGGGGTGAGGGTGGGTGAAGTGTGGAGCTTTCATTGGAATTGTAGAAAGAGCCTTAGTACCATAAAGATCTGGATTCTGATCTTCCTAGCCAGGTAACCTTGGACATATCACATCACCTCTTTGTGACTTAGTTTCTTTATTTATAAAATGATAATGATCTGTACTAGTGATTGAATCAAATGAGATAATTAAAGTACATAAGGATCCCCAAGGGTCACATATTGACTTAGAAAACCACATAGAAACATCATCTATGATCCATTGTATTTTTACTTATTTCATTCAATATTTTCCAATTACATTTTATTCCCCTGTGCTCGGAAGGGTGGTGGACACCAATGCCACTGGTTGGCTGAGTGTTTGACACCTCTGGTGGAGAGGATAAAGAGTTACCCTCAAAGATGGGAGGACCTGGGTTCAAGTCCCTTCCATGACATGTCCTGGCTTGGTGACTTCCAGGCAAGTCCCTTCACCTCTCAGTGCCTAGGCGACTCTCTAAGACTCTATATTTTGTTGATTTTAATTATTTTGTTCTGAATTTAAATATTAAAAATCCCTAAACATTTCACTTTTGTATATACAGCAGAACACAGCAAGGAGATTCTTTATGAAACTCAATTTTGTATTGCTGATTTAAGAGCTTAGGTTGTAGAGAAGGGGCCTTAATTCTCCCCATTTTCCTGCTGAGACAGACTGAGACCAAGAGAGTGAAATAGCACATGTCAGACTCAGGACTAACAAACTGTATGTTGTGGACTAGAATACCAGGCCCTAGCTGAAGCAGAGCTAATAATGAACAGAATTTCAACCACCAAGCTTGTTCCCTGAAAATCAGGGAAGGGGATCTTGCCCTCTTGACTCTCTGTTATATGTCAGAAGCAGAAGAGAAAGGAACAAGAATGGAAGCTTGAACATAAAATGTGAGACAGGGATAGAAAGAACCTTGGAGATGATTATTCAGCCCTCTTCATTATATGGATGAGAAGACAAACCCACAAAAGAAAAAGAGAATGAAAACTCCATCAGGTTTGTATTTATATCTTACAAGCATTTATTAGCACCTAGAAGAGTTTCCTGGCTCATAGTAGGTGCTTCATAAATTCATCAATTGATTGAAGTTACTCACCCAAGATTGAACGTAGTTCAAGGCAGGCCTGGGACAAGAACCAGGAACACATAGCTAATAAGTGCTTGAGGAAGGATTTGTACTCTGGTCTTCCAGATCCAAGGGTCCAACACCCTAGCCAAAGAACCACCTATTTGCCTGATAAAACATAACCTCATGGAGGTTACAGTCCAGTCAGACAATAGGGCAACAGAATGGATAATAGTAACATGTAATATTATTTGACAAATGCATTTTAGCTGTTCTAGTTGAGGTCTAAATGGAGAGAGAAAGAAAGGAGGGGAAGCAGGTAGGCCTTCTTGGAGGAGGTAACCTATGATTTGGGCTTTAAGGCACGGGAGAGAATTGAAGAGGGGAAGAAGGGAGCAAAGAGGGGAGTTTGGGAGTATGAAGAGGAGCACAGCTTGGCTTAGAGCAGAAAGTGCAGAGAGGGGAGTGATACAAGGCGAAGCAGAAAAGGTGGAGGACCGCAGTCCATGGCAGGTCCTGCCGTACATTGAGAGTTTAAATGTCACTTAGGCAAAAGGAAACATTGGAGATTTTTGACCCAAAGATTGACCAGATCTATGTCAGTCCGTGGGTCTATACTAAAGTAAGGTGAATCTGAGAGCACATAAAGGATGAGTCAGAGAAGACATGGGCTGGGCCCAGTGTGGAGGTATTCTTTCCCTTCATAGAAAAGAGTCTAGGTTATGAACTAAGATGCCTGAGCCTGTTCGGAGATCCATCCAGGACTAGCAATCCCTGTTTCCTTTCACGGGGCTCCTTTATCTCTGGATAGGGCAGTGCAATGACTGAAGTCTCCCTGGACCCAGGACCTTAAAGATGGCTCTCAGCCCCTGGAGGAGGCCATTAGCTCATCCAGAAACAAGAGGCTGGGAAATTCCTTTTGATGTCTTGTGATGTTCTAAGGCCCCTCCCAGCTCTGACACTCTATATTCTAAGGATCCTTCCTAGCCCTGACAGTCTGACATCCTGTGTTCTAAAGGCCCTCCCAGCTCAGACATTCTGTCCTCTAAGGGCCCTCCCAGCTCTGACATTTTGTGTTCTAAGATCTTTTCCCAGCTCTTACATTCCATGTTCTAAAGGTCTTCCCAGTTCAGACATCCTGTGTTCTAAGTTTCCTCCCAGCTCTGACATCCTGCGTTCTAAGGGCCCTACAAGTGTTCTATAAAGTATCAGACTTCTTGTTTCCTATATCCTTCTAGATAGGATTGTCTATCTGAAGGCAGAACTTGGAGGAGGCATGGGAGGGGCAGGTATTCCAGATTGCCAGGACCAAAATCACCCCCTGCAGTGGGAGGCTTGGACTTTAAAGCTGAGCTCCACTCTTCAAACTCCAATGAATTAACTCCAAGACAATGTGGAACAAGTCTTATCTCAGCAATTTGCCCTAAGGTAGCCTGGGTCAAAGGAGAAAGAGGAGGGAAAAGGGTTCAATGACTGTGTAATTAATTGCTGACCAGGCAAGGGAAGTTTAATTGTTTTTATATTCTGCTCAGTCATGGAATAAAAGGATTTTGGGGGTAGGGGTGGGGGGGAGGAAGAAAAGGCTTTCTCTTGGGGGAGGGGGTGTCTGGTTGTTTTCTTTCCTTTTTCATCCTTTGGTTTGCACAGTCTGGTCTCTCTGCTTATATTCCTACCTAAACTCTAGCTCATTAGAGCTGGCTGGGCCCTTAGAACATGGACTACATAGTAGAACCGGGCTGTCCAACCTTCGGTTTTTATTGAAACAATAGACAATATAGTTTGATTTGCCATTTTAGTGAGAGCTCTGAGGTAGCTGGGCTTCATTTACTAAAGCATTTATGTAAATTTCTGTGCTTGTAGATGGGCCACACAAATCACATTTTGGACAGCCCTGGAGTAGAACATAGACTTCTCAAGGTCAAGGAATGTTCTATCTTTGTCTCTGTGCCCCAGGGCTTAGCACAAGTCCCCCACCCCCCACCCCCCAATTAGACTGTGACTTCTCTGAGCACAGCAACTGTCTTTTTTGTATTTATATCCCCAACACTTAGCATAGTGCTTGGCACATTAGTTGGCATTTAGTAAATGTTTATTAACTGACAATGTGCCTCAGTCCCTCAAGGAGCTTATCAATAAAGTTAATAATAATTAATAATACTAACAGCATTATAATAAGCTTTAACATAGCACTTTGCAATTTATAAAATTGAATTCCAATTCAATTGAATATTTGAGGTAGGTAGGCAATCATTATTTGAGGCAGAGAATGCCACTACTATTATAAACATTTTATGGATGGAAAAACTGAGGTCCATGTACCAGGGTTTTATAGGGAGGAGGATGAGACTCCAACCCAGGGCTCTTGAGCCATAGCCTCTGCTTCTTAAATTGATTGCTATCAAAGAATAAGAAATGTGCACAAGTACTCCTAACACGGCAGAATATGACAATCCTGTTCGAGGAGCATGAGCAAGAAGGTGATTCAGAGGAGAAACAGATTGCTTGCAATTGGGCTGATGGGTTGGGGGAAGGCTTTATGCAAGAGGTGATATCTGAGCTGGTCCTTAAAGGCTCCATAGAAATAGGACAGTCTGGGCTAAGAAGGTGAACGGTCCTTTCCGAGCCTCCATCCTTCCGCTCACAAAGGAAAGCCTTAGGATTTTTGAGCTAGAAGGGGCCTTAGAAACCACCTAGACCAATCCTCTCTCTTTCTACAAAGGGAAACTGAGGCCAAGAGATGGAAAATGACTGGCCCAGGGTCACACGGTTAGCTAATAAGTGGCTGAATCAAAGCCAGGAGTTTTTATTTCTAGCCCTCCCCACTGACATATATTTGGGGGGTGGGGTGAGGTGGAAAGAAGGTCAGAGACTCATGGGAGAAGACAATTAAGACAAGAAAACAATGTCTTCTCCCTGTAAGGCCCCAAAACCCTTCAAGGTTTCTTGCATTTTGACTCTCTATGCATATTTGAGTTCATCCTGATGTGTGATCTTAGGCTAAGTTCCTTAATTTCTTTGGGCCTCAGTTTGCCCCTCTGTAAAATGAGTGGGTTGGACTAGATGCCACCGGCCAAAGAGAACTATTCCCCTCTCCCCGCTGAGGAAATGGTGAAAAATTGACTCGAATTCTGCAAAATGTCATTGTGTTTGTTATGTTAGGCCCAGCAGCACTGTCTACCCTCAAGGGTGGGATGGAATGGTGGGGAGTCAGGGGTTGGGGTGGGGATTTATTCAAAGCCAGCCTGGGACAATGGAAGATTCCTAAATTTGGAGTAAGAACAACCCAGTTTAAATCTCAACTCTGCTACTGACTAGCTGTTGGACCTTGGGCAAATGATGGGCTTGGCCAGGTTCCCCACCCTAAGGTATTACTAGACCCAAATCCTGCAGCACGAAAGACACCTGGCCCGCTGGCTTCTCTCATCTAGCAGTCACCCCTAGAAAGGGCAGCCTTGTAACTGGGCATTTTGAGTTTCGAAAACTGGCAGGGAGGATTGTTTGTCTTCTGGTAGTACCCCCAAATGGGAATGAGGTAGGGCAGTGGAGCTGACCTAAGGGAAGCAGCCAACCAGCTAGTCAAAAGGAAGGGGAAGGCCCCTGGGAAAGGGGAAAAGGTGCCAGTCCCCTTTGCCTTATGGTATGGCAGTTTTCCACCTAGATCAAAGGCTTGGGGAAAAAAGGGGTTTGGGTGGTTGTTTTGTTTTGTTTTATAAATAAGGATCCCAAGGCATCTGAACCCTCAACTCGTTCTTAGCAAATATGCTTTGGGCAAAGTGAGAGAAAATGAAAGCAGGATTGAGTTTCCCCGCAGACTCACCTGGTTAAAAACTCAGGCAGGTGGTGATGGGGCCCAGGATGGGGTAGGGGGAGAAGAAATGTGCAAGTGGCGAAAGGCCTGAACAGAAAGCCAGAGGACCTGGGTTTGAATTCAGCTCAGGTGCTTCCTAGAGACCTGACCTTGGGCAGCTCAGGGACCTTCTCTGTGCCTTGGATTTCTCAAAGCAGCTTGGACTAGAGAAGGAGTTCTTGACTTGGGTCTGTGAACTTGTTTTTACTCAAAAATATCTCGATAACTGTATTTTTTATTTCCCTTAGGAAAATTGCACAGTGCTTTTTTAGTGACCCCAAACTTCTCCTAAAACAAAAATCCAACTTTTTAGCAACATTCTTATAATGAGGTTATCTGACTATGAAATCTCAATTCTGTTTCACCCAAAAGACAATGGAGACATATGTGGTTGATTAACTACATTTCAGTATAATTGGTTTCCTTTATAATACTCTATTTTATTTTCAGCATTTACATTGTTCTGAAAAGAGTTTGGTTTCACCAAACTGCCAAAAGGGCCCATGATGTAAAAAATATTAAGATTTCCTTGACAAGATGATCTCCAAGATTCCTTCCATGGAAGCTGTCGAGGATGAAGTCAGAAGGATAGGAATAGTCACGGAAGAAACCCACCTACTCACAAAGCTTGATAAACAGAACCCACCCTTCCCACCCCCCATCTCCACCCCTTGGTTGGCTCAGTAGCTTGGGGAATACCTCTATGAGGAAAGACTTTGGCATAGAGGTGCCCAGATCTAGAGACATTGGCTATATCTTGAAATTGTAGGACTTCTAGTTGGAAGAAACCTTGGAAATCAAGTGGTCCAACCCCCTCCCCCTTCATTTTAGGGAGGAGTAAGCAGACTGAGGCCCGGCCCAATGTCAAATCAGCCATAAGTAGCTGAACTGGGAATTGAACCCAAGTCCTCTTAATGAAGATATTACTTCAAACACTCCCCATCCATTTTTTAAAGTTAAATTTTTATTTTTTCCAATTAAGAAACACTTTTTATCCCTCCTATCTCTCCTCTCCCAGTGGGGAAAAAAAAAGACAAATAAAACCTTTGTAATAAATAGCACAGTCAAGAAAAAGAAATTCCCATATTGGACAAGTCTAAAAATACATCTACTTCTGCATATTTAATCTATCGTCTCTCCATCAGGAGGTGGGCAGCATTTTTCATCATCAGTCTTCTGTGGTCTCCCTCATTCATATTAAGGAGTTTCTCCTTCTAGACTCAACTTCATGGCTGGTAATACTTAGAGAGCAATATCTTCCCCTGGCCAACTGGGCCCATCCAAAGTTGGTCAGGCCATAGACAAAGACACTGGAAGCTCAGTACACCCTGCCTCTTTCAATCAATCTGTCGACAAGAATTTATTAAGCACCTACTATGGCTGTGACCCAGTATGGCTAGACCAGAGTATGTCAATAGGGGAAGTTTATTTCCCTGCTACCAAGTACCTGGTTACCTTACTCTCTCAGGCCCTCTGAGGGAATCAGATTTCTGACTTTGGCCCTGTAGCCCTCTTACCACTGTTGGAAAAAGCTAGATAAGATATACTAGATATACTAGAATCAAAGAATTTTAGGAGGTCAGAACTGGAAGAGATCTGAGAACACAAGATGTGGGAGCTGGGGGGGGGCACTTAGAATATAAAATATCAGAACTGGGAGGAACCTTAGAACACAAAATGTCAGAGCTGAGAGGGACCTTAGAACACAGAATGTCAGAGCTGGGAGGGACCTTAGGGCACAGACTGTCAGAGCTGAGGGAGTCCTTAGAACATAGAATGTCAGAGCTGATAAGACTTTAGAATGTACAATGTTAGATCTGGGAGGGATCTTAGCACACAGAATGTCAGAGGTGGGAGGGGTCTTAGAACACAAAATGTCAGAGCTGGGAAAGGCCCTTAGAACACTGAATATCAGAACTGAGAGGGCCCTTAGAACACAGAATGTTGGAATTGGAAAGGACTTTAGAACATACAATATTTAAGCAGGAAGGAAGGCCCAAAGATCTCATACTCAGGTTGCAAGAAGCTTGTCGAGAGGTTACAAGAAATATTTGGTAAATAAATATATGATTCTACTGAAGCATTCTAAAAAGTTTTAATTCTGTTAATAACAACTTATTTATATGACTCAGGATTCTCAGTTCTATTCTCACTATCTTTTTTATTTCTTATGTTTGTGAATGACAAGCTTTAAAATTTATTTCCTTTCACATTGTAAAGGGTAACCCTAGGGAAAATGTTTTGAAAGCTATAGGTGTATAGTACCAAAAAAAAAGTTGAGAACTCATGAATGGTCCAACACTTTCTCCCTATTATACAGACAAGCAAACTGAGCCCTGGAGAGGGGCAATGATTTCCTCAGAATCTTACAGTGAAGCAGCATCTGAGCCAAGATGAGAATTCAGATTTCTTGAAACCAAGGCCAGTGAATTCCCAGCACCAACTCCCCGCTACCACCCCACCTTTGCCCCCAATGCCATTTCCCTGAGTCTGGTGTGAGCAGGGTGTGTGTCTCTGAGTGTCATAAGGGTTGAGGCTCTTTCTTGTTGGAGCACATCTTAGGTAACCTTCAGCAAACAGTGACTCAGTATGTTGGCCAGAGTCCGATGGTTTCCTTGGCCTCTCCTAAGTCCTAAGTCTTTCCACATTTATCTGCTTTGGGTTTCCTCTCCCAACATGTCCAGACCCAAGACTGTCTGTTAAGAACATGTGTCATTTTCCCTTCAGGGCAGGGCGTGTTTGTGTGTGTGTGTGTGTGTGTGTGTGTGTGTGTGTGTGTGTGTGTTGGGGAGGAGTGCCAAGGAGCAGGGTAGATGGGAGAGGGACTGATATGTCAGAGACAGGCATGCTAGAGGGGCAGGGAAAAGGCTGGGGGATTCTCAAGTTGGCACTTAGACACATTACTTCTGGTAGAAGGTCCCTTTTGGGGAAGTAGGGCGACGTAGTTTGTAGGGTCCCCTTTCAGGGAGATCTGCAGTCAAATCCCATCTCTGAAACTTATTATCTGTGTGAGACCCTAGGGAAATCACTTAACTTCATTGAGAATCAGTTTCTTCATCTGTAAAATGGAGATTATGATGCCTATAGTACCTACTTCCTATCTCACAAGATTTTGGTCATTATACAAAGGGATTTGCAAATTGGAAAGATGCTATATAAATGTCAGTTATCAAAGTTGTTGTTTTAGCTCCTTGTCCCTCCTCCTTCTATTCTTGGTGTGATATCAGCACCCTCATCCCATGTAGTTCTTTTCTTTGTTCATTTTGGAGAAGCAATCAGGGTTAAGTGAAGGGTCACACAGCTAGTAAGTGTCAATTGTCTGAGGCTGGATTTGAATTCAAATCTTCTGATTCCACGGCTGGTGCTCTAT
Source organism: Trichosurus vulpecula (assembly GCF_011100635.1). Classification (NCBI taxonomy): domain Eukaryota; kingdom Metazoa; phylum Chordata; class Mammalia; order Diprotodontia; family Phalangeridae; genus Trichosurus; species Trichosurus vulpecula. Next base: position 51,474,745 of record NC_050574.1, read on the forward strand.
CTACTGTGCCACCTAGCTGCCCCTACCCCATGTAGTTCTTAAGAGGTGATTTGGGATGGGGGGGAGGATCTGGATATGGTGGGAACTTGTGGCAACCTTCCCCTCCTCTCCACCCCCTTTCTCCAAATTTAGCTTGTAATCTTAGCTCTACTGGGTATCCCCTCATCAAGATACAGGTAGTTAAAGATGATAATAAGAGCTCCCATTTCCATTGGCTTTAATTGTACAAAGCATCTTTTTTTTTTTACAACACTGGTAATAAGAAACAAGAATTCTTACCCTCAATTTTTGAGATAAGGAACTGAGGAAAGAGGGGAAATGACTTACCCAGGGTCATACACCTAGTTAAGTGGATCAGTGAGGACTAGGACCAAGGTTTTTCTTTTTAATATGAGTAACTTTTAAAAATAAAATGTTGACATCTTTTGGTTTTGCATTACCTCAATTTCCCCTTCTATATCCTTCCTTCTCCTCCTCCCAGAGAACCATCCCCCAGAATAAAAATCTTTTTAAAAAAGAAAAGAAAAAGAAAAGAAAATTCAGCAGAACTGAATAAGACATTTTAAAAATCCAACAGTATATGTCATGCTCCACAACTGTGTACCCACACCACCTTTGCAAAGGGATGAAGGGAGGTGTCTTTTCATATGTCTTCTCTGGGGTCATGTTTTTTTTTTTGTGATTTTGTAACATTCACTTCCTCTCGTTTTGTGGCTGTTATTCTTTGCATTTACATTGTTGAGATCATTGCATATATTGTTTTCTTGGCTTGGCTTACTTCGCTTTGTATCAGTTCATATGAGTCTTCCGTGCTTCTCTGTATTTGTCACAGTCCTTGTTTCTGCACACTGCACAGCAGTATTCTATTATATTCATGTACCACAACTTTTTTAGCTCTTTCCTGTTAATGGGCAGTTACTTTGTTTACAATTTTTTGCTGTTACAAAATTACTGCTACAGACGTTTTGGTATCTATGGGGCCTTTCTTTTGTCAATGACCTGCTTGGAGTATAAACCTACTAGTGGAATCTCTGAGACTCAGGTTTTCTTCATTCCAATTCCAGCAAACTTTTCACTATATGAAATTAACTGGATCAGATAATGAAGGATTTAGGAATGTTTTAAAAGAGACACAGAAAACATTTTTTGTTTTCCATTTTAAGTTCTAATTTTAAGATTGGGGAAATTGGAAGTTCACATAATTTGTCCAAGGTCACATAGTATGCTATTGCCAGAGCTAAGACTAGAACCCGTGTCTCAGTCCACGCATTCAAGGCAATGTTGCTCTGGCTTTGAGGCATGCTTGTGCACAGAGATCCCCAGGGAAATTTTCTCCCAGACCCTGAGAATGAGCTGATGACAAGTGCTGGGAGTTTGGGGATGTCGGTGTGATTGTTCAAAGCATTCCTTTTCTCCAGGGAATCTCAGTAGGGTGGGACCCAGCCTAAGGGAAGCCCTGTTGTCAGTGGAGCAGATCAAAGTCCTAGGTGGGGGATGGGAACCCCAGCTTTCAGTAGGGCAAGAAGAGTAAATGGCAAAGAGAAGGCCCTGGAGGCCTTGGGATGGAGCAGATTGGGAACTCAGTGGTTCAAGATTGAAAGCTTGGTTGCAAGTAGTAGTGATAGGGAAGGGGGTAAGATAGAAGTCACCTGTGGTGGGAGAACAAGAAAGGGCCACCCAGACCTGGTGTACCAGAGAATTCCAGGTAGAGATAGATCATGGATTTAGAAATGGAAAGGCTCACAAGATCCCAGGCTGTAGGATCCCAGATTTGGAGCTGGAAGGAACCTTGGAGGCCATCTCAGAGGCCAGACCCTTCCTTTTATAGATGAGGACCAGAAAGAATGGATTTTGGCTAAGGTCATATCAGGGGAAAGCAACGGAGCTGTGAATCTAATCCAGATTCTCTGACTCCCAACCCAACTCTCTTTCCACTGAAATCAAACTGCTTTTGCCTAAAATATCCAGATTTCTAAGACTATGTAAACCAGGCATGGTCACACATGGGCTTATTCTTGGGTCTGTTGTTTGATGTAATTCTCCACAATCCTCCTTCAGTTGAAGGCCCAGAAGTGATACCAGGATCCTTCTCCCAACAACATAGCCAATAGTTTTGTCTGTAACAGCAATGGCACCTGCACAGCCCTGAGATCTAGTCTCCTTCTTCAGCATCCCTCCACCCTCTTGTCTCCCCATTGGGCCAGGGCTCCCACATCCTAATTCAGGAAACCTGTTGAGTCAGGGCCCAGATTGGCAACCCTCGGGGACTTCCACTGAAGCCAACCAACTCACACGGGAAACCTCTGGCTGGCCTTGCTCCAGGGACCCAGGGGGAGGGAGGGTTCTGGGGTGGGGATTGGGAGGAGGGGACTGGAGAGGTAAAAGGGGTGTCCTGTATTCCAATGGAACCACCTGGCTCCTCTTCCCATCAGGCACTACTTAAGAGGATGTACCTTTAAGTGGGGAGGGGGAAGTGGGGCCTCGAACCAACTTCAGAAATGTAAATGTTGGCCATTTGTTTATGATTTATCCCCTGACATATAACGGGAACCTGATGCGTCCAATAAAGGCCCCAACCTTACCCAGCTTCCTACCTCAAAAGTGCTGGAGACTGTCCAGTTCTCTTGCAGGCAAACGAATCTTAAAGCTGAACAAAAAATCTCTTCTCTCTCTCTCACTCTCTCTCTTTCTCCCCCTCCCTCCTTCCTTCTCCCTCCCTCCCTCTCTCTCTCTCTCTCTCTCTCTCTCTCTCTCTCTCTCTCTCTCTCTCTCTCTCTGTCTCCCCGCCTCCCCCAATATCCCACCCCACCAACCACCAACCTCCATCCCTTCCTTTTCTCCTCCAGTTTTGAAAAAGCCCTCACTGTTCCCAAGATCAAACAGGTCCTGCCAATCATGTTGGTCAGCAAGGCCATCCTTCCTATCCACTTCATCTAGATTAGTGGTTCTTATGCTGTGGGCCAAGGATGCCTGGAGGGTCCACAGAATTATTGCAAGAAGCTGGAGGGTCCATGTGCACACAAAGCACTCTTATTTTGATCTTTATTTAGCTCTAGCAATACCAATCGTGGTGGGGGCAGGGGAATGTTCTGGGAATCTTTTCATTGTTAAGAGGGGCTCTTTACCCTAAAAGCTGAAGAATATAGATGGACTTGGCAAGTCATTTCTTTAGGTATCAGTTAACATTCTATGTTCTAAGGTCCCTCACATCTCTGACAGGCTGTGCTCAAAGTTTCCTCCAAGGTCTAATAATCCATGTCTCAGTGTTCCTCCTAGTGTTGGCACTGGGTGATCTAAAGTCCATCCTAACGCTAACATTTCTGGTTCTAAGGATGCTTTCAGCTGCACCATTCTAAGCCCTAAGACCTTCAGCTTTCAGTTTCTGTGCTCCAAGGTCCCTTATTCGTGTGACATTCTAGGTTTTGGCTTTCCTCGAAACCCTATAGCTCTGACATTCTATTTTCTAATGATCCTCAGCTCAGATATTCTGTTGTATGGTCCCTTCCATCTCTGACATTCTGGGTTCTGATAGCCTATGTTCTCAGGACCCCTACATTTGGACATTTGGCAAGGCTCAAAGTATAATGTTTATAATGCACTTTGAATAACTTAAGACATTTTTTTCCTCTCTCTGTCCAAACACCCCTTTCTTTCCTCTACTTTTTCTGTTTGCCATGACTTCTTCTTCCTTTCTCTCTCTTCTCCACACCTGTTTGCCCTTCCTATAACCTCTCAATCTCTTTCCTCTTCCTTAAATTCAATAAATATTTACTGAACCAATGACTGTGCAAGATACTATACAAAACTGAAATAGGAAAATAGTTTGACCCTCAAAGAGATTACATTTCCCTTCGCTCTTTCCTCTTCCTCCATTACTTTCTCCTCATCCTTCCTATCATCCCCTCTTCATCTTTCTCTCCCTCCTGCCCATTCCCACCAGTTTACCTTCAAACCTAGCTTTCAGGGTGATTCTTGCATTTCATCCAATTGTATTCAACAGGCATTTTTGCTGTTGAGTTGTTCCAGTCATATCTGACTCTTCGACTGCATTTGTGATTTTCTTGACAAGGATACTAGAGTGGTTTGCCATTTCCTTCCCCAGCTCATTTTACAGATGAGGAAACTGAGGCAAACAGGGTGAAATGACTTGCCCAGGGTCACCCAGCTAGTAAATGTCTGAGGCCCAATTTGAATTCAGGAAGAGGAATCTTCCTGACTCCAGGCCCAGCGCTCTATCCACTGAGCCACCCAGGTGATTCTTACATTTCATTTAATTGTATTCAACAGACTTTTAGCAAGCATTTACTACATACAAGGTACAATAATTCACTGATGAAAAAATAACGTTGTTCTCCCTCAGGGAGCTTCTAGCCTAGCATATGTCCACAAATAAAGATGATACACAATAGAAAAGAATGAGGGTAAAGAAGAGATCTGGATACAGGGCTCCAAACAAAATGAAGGAGAGAGAGAGAGATCAATTTCTGTTGGGGGAATGGGAAAGGACATCATGCAAAGCCTCATGGAGGAGGTATCACCTGAGATAGACTTCAAAGAAAGAGAAGGACTTTCACTCCAACAGCAAAGCTGTGAAAGGAAGAGGCTCCGGGGATGGGGGAGCAGCTGGTGAGAATGTACAAAGGTGGGAGGTGGGAGAGCAAGATGAGAAAACAGCCAACAGTTCAGGGCAGTGACTACGGAGGGTACAAAGGCCAAGCTGAAAATTCAAATGCCAAATACCTGGAGATGAAGTGTCTGGTGGATGGATTTCTGTGAGGCACCAAGTTCTGAGGGTCTGTTGAATTAACAAACTTCTAAAATGGTTCTATGCACTGCTTCTAAAGATTCTCCTCAATAGTTATGGTGACTTAACAAAGCAGAGCAACAGACACTCAAACATAGTGTACTCTTGTCATAATATGACTCATTATGACATAAACATGGCCCTAGAAATATGACAACTCCATGGAATCAAGGCTGGGAATGTGAGACAGGTGTCTATCCTATCCTTAAAGCCAACTTTATAAAGATGGTGTCAGGGTCCCATGGTGTCTTACTACAAAGGTCTCATGAAGTTCAGAAGGTGTATCAAGGACAAAGATGCTGTTAAGCTTTTGCCAGAGAATCAGCATTGCCCAAGCCCTTCAATGTTCTTTGCTCACAAAACCTTCAATAGCTAATAGGACAGCCTGGTGCTTAAGGCTTTCCCAAGGTATGTTCATGGAAAGAAGGAATGTAGGGAAAGCCTCCCAGGAAAATGATTCCTCCCCGACATAGCACACTGCCCTTGTATAAAAAGATGTCACCAGGCTCTGTTGCTTTCCCTTTTGTAAATGTAATCAGTTCTATAGTCTGGTTGGACTTTCTCTGATTTCATAATAACTATAAAAAATAGTTAACACTTACATAGTTTGTTCAAGTTCACAAAACACTCATTTGATTCTCATAACAATCCTGTGAGATAAGTGCCATTTTTACCTCCACTTTACAGGTAAAGAAACTGAGGCTGAGATTGAGGCAACCTTTTTGCTCTCTTTTTTTTCTTTTTCCTTCTTTTCTGGTTTTGTTTCTTCTTTCTCACGATTCATTCCACTGGCTATAGTTCTTCTTTACAATTTGACTATTGTGTAAATAAGTTTAATGTGAAGGTATATGTAGAACCTATATCGGATTACATGCTGTCATGGAGTGGAGTGGGGAGGAGAGGGAAAGGGAGAAAATTTGGAACTCAAAAACTTGTGGAATTGAGTGTTGTAAACTAAAAATAAAAAATAAATTTTAAAAAGAAAGAAACTGAGGCTGAAAGATGCTATGTGCCCAGAGCCACATAGCTAATGTCTGAGTCAGATTTATGAACTTAGGTCTTCTAACTACCTGTCCAGCCCTCTATCCATTATACCAAGCTTCTTCTTGCTATATTTGTTTGTTTACAAGCAGCTTCAGAGTGAGAACAAGAGATTGGTTCACCCATTAAATCTACCGGCTGCAGCATCAGTTTGGAATGGTTAGGGTGATGGATGCTGAGCCCATCAATTCCTCTCTGAGCCTGTTTCTTTTTTAAAATTTAAAATATTTATTTCTCAACTCATAAGCATTTATTTTTTTCCTTCACCTACCTCCTTACCCCCAGTGAAAAAGAAAGAAAAACAAAACCTGTGTAACAAATATGCAGAATTAACCAAAACAAACTCCTGCATTGGACATGTCTGAAAATGCATCTCTTTCTGCTTATCTATTCCATCCCCTTTTCTCAGGAGGTCTTCTGGAATCATGGTTGGATAGCAAAGTTCTTACATCTTTCAAAGTTGCTTTTCTTTACAATATTGTTATCACTGAAGAAACTGATCTTGTTCTGCCCACATCACTGCATCAGTTCATCTAAGTATTTGAAGGTTTTTCTGAAACTGTCCTCTTCATCACAATAGTGTTCTATCACATTTATATGCCATAATTTATTCAGCCATTCCCCAACTGATGGCCACCCTTGGAGTTTCCCATCTCTTTGCCACCACAGAAAGAGCCATTATAAGTATCTTTGAATATATACAACTTTTCTCCTCTTTCTTTGATCTCTTCAGGGTATAGGTCTAATAGTGGCATAAATGGGTCAAAGGGTATGGGCAGGTTAGTAACATTTGGCCATAGTTCCAAATGACTTTTCAAAATGGCTGAACCAATTCATAAGTCCACCAATAGTGTAGGAGTTCATGTGTCTGTTTCTCCCACAGTCCTAACTCCTGTGTTTCCTTTGGTATCGAATTCAATAATCTCAGGTCTCTTTCAGTTCTGACACTCTATGTTCTGAAGTGTCTTCTGCCTTTGAATTCTAAAGTCCTTTCTAGTTTTAAAGTCCTTTTCAGCATTAACATGATGTGTTCTAAGGTACCTCCTGACTCTGAATTCTGCATTCTAGGATATTTCCTAGCTCTGACATCCTGTGTTCTAAGCACCCTCACAGCTCTGACATCCTGTGTTCTAAGGCCCCTCCTAGCTCTGACATCCTGTGTCCTAAGGGCCCTCCCAGCTCTGACAATCTCTGTTCTAAAGGATTTTGAACCTGAAATAATGAGCTGCCTCTGTCACCATGGCTGCAACATCTGTTTCAACCTCAGGTGTTTTTGCTGTCTACAGTGGGTAGAAGGTTAGAACTGAGAACAGGCCTTTCCCTTCTTTGGGAGAGGCCTGAACAATGCTCCCTCCTCCTGAGGGCCTAGGAAGTGGCCCTGCTCCCTTTCTCATGGTCTCCACCCCAGAAGCTGGCCTTCTGATTGACACCAAGCCCTGGCTCAGCTCTTCGGTGGCTATGGGCTAACTTTTTCAGGCTCAGGGCAGGGTTTGCTGCATCAGCCTGACATAATGTGTAACAGTAATTAAGAAATAAGCCTTCTTGCCCAGCTTCACAGCAATCATTTAGCTAAGTAACTACCATGGTCCAGTGACTCAAAAATCACCATTAGCCTATGCTACTTAGGGCCATAAAATTTCTCGTTTTCTGCTTTTCATTGGCCTCTCCTTGCAGTCTTCGTTGGGCTTTATTTATACATCGACTCGCAAACAATGGCAATAAACTCTTTCCCAGAGTGTTGCAAATCAGAAATTTGTCCACATTTTTTCCACCACCTTCTACTATGGGCTGGCCTTGCTGAGGAACAGACCTGACAGGGGCCAGCTGGAAGAGGGCCGGCTTACATGGAGACTGACAGGGGTGGGGGGTGTGGAGAAATAAGGCTGGGGCAGAAGGGGGTGGCAGGAGAAGGAGGATCATGGGAAGGGGGAGCTGGGGAAGCATGGCCTGAAAGGCATCCCTTGGTGACAGGAGGCAGAAATCAATGGCTGATTGTGTAGCAATATGACAGGGGATACAGGACACAGCCCCATACAATGTCAGAGCCGGGAGGGTCCTTAGAACCCAGATTGTCAGAACTGGGAGGGCCCTTAGAACACAGGATGTCAAGGTAAGAGGGGCCTTAGAACACAGAATGTCAGAGCTAGGAGGGCCCTTAGAACACAGGATGTTAGAGCTGGGAAAGCCCTTAGAATGCAGGATGCCAGAGCTGGGAAAGATCTTAGAATATAGAATGTCAGAGCTGAGAGAGCCCTTACAACCCAGATTGTCGGAGCTGGGAGGGCCCTTAGAACACAGAATGTCAGAGCTGGGAGAAGACCCTTAGAATACAGGATGTTAGAGCTGGGAGGGGTCTTAGAACACAGGATATCAGAGCTGGGAGAAGACCCTTAGAACACAGGATGTCAGAGCTGGGAGAGCCCTTATAACGCACCTGTTCCAATCCTTTTTTTTTGTTTCAGATAAGTTAACTGATTAGAACAAATTTCTAGGATTCTCAGATCCCAGGTCACCTGATTCCTAGCACCATCGCCTTTACCATTAAGGCATTTCCTTTAAAAGTGAAAAACAGCGAGTGAGCCAGAACTGACTTTTAAAGTATATGCATGTTTGGCCTGCAGTCTGCACTGAAACACCTCAGGCATGTCTTCTCAGCAATATGTTTCATACTCTGGATCTGCTGGGCACTCCCATCAAAACTGGCCTAGACTATGGGTCCTTTCTTTCCATAAGGTGGCAGCTAACTAATCGGACAAATGGAACTCGGTGTTCACTGGAACAGTCACTAGCCAGGACTGTTGTTATAAGAGGGCATACTCTGATCAGCGAAGCTGTTACTTTCTGCCTCTCTCCCTTTCCTCTGTCTCTCTCTTTGTCTCTGTCTCTCTCCCTGTCTCTGTCTCCATGTCCCTATTTCTCTGCCTCTGTCTCTCTCCCTGTCTCTGTCCCTCTCCCTGTCTCTGTCTATCTCCCTGTCTCTGTCCCCCTGTCCCTCTCTCCCTGTCTCTCTCTCCTTGTCTCTGTCCCTCTCTCTGTCTCCCTCTCTCTGCCTCTTTTTCTACCTGTCTCCCTCAGGTTTCTTCCAGCTCCAATATTTTATGATCTAAAGTCCTTTCCATCTGTGTCATTCTATGTTCTAAGGCCCCTCCCAGCTCTGACACTTGGTGATCCCATAAATTGAATTGAATTATAGCACTGGATCAGGAATACTCCGTGAAACCCTTTCCCCACATAAGGAACCACCCCCAACACAAGTTTCCTCTCTTCTCTCCCTCCTCCCCAACTTTGTTTCCCTCTCTCTGGCTCCCAGTGACGAGGATTCCTACAGTTGTAGAGGCCAGGGGAGGCAGCAGGGCAAGGGTGATTTCTGTGGGCATATGTTTCATTCAGGAAGGCTTCCTTGGCCTTGGGCAGAAAAGTTAATATAGGCCCATGGTCCCCACACTGATCTGAAGGCTCTCTTGCAGGTGATCATCTTCCTCCCACTACTGGCCTTTGTGGTATCCCAGGTTCTCTGTTGTCCGACCCTCATGTGAGCTCAGGCTCCCCTTCTCAGGGCTAGAGACCAGGCAGCTTCTGGAAGGCAAGGGGGAGTATTTGCAGTCCTGTGTCCTTTGCCACCAAACGGGCTGGTTTCTTCATTAAGAAAATGAAGTGGTTGAATTGAATGACCTTGAGTCCCTCTCAGCTCTGACATTCTGTATCCTAGGTCCCTCTCAGCTTTGACAATTTATCTTCTAACAACTACCCCACCTCCCCTGTCCAAACTCTGACATTTTAATGTTCTAGGATCCTGAGTTCTAAGGGCCCTCCCAGCTCTGATCTTCTGTGTTCTAAGGGCCCTCCCAGCTCTGACCTTCTGTGTTCTAAGGGCCCTCCCAGCTCTGACACCCTGTGTTCTAAGAGCCCTCCCAGCTCTGACATTCTGTGTTCCAAGGGCCCTTCCAGCTCTGACTTCCTGTATTCTAAGGGCCCTCCCAGCTCTGACACCCTGTGTTCTAAGGGCCCTCCCAGTTCTGACATCCCATGTTCTAAGGTCCCTCCCAGCTCTTAATCTATGATACTTAGGATCTTTCTTTTCCCTCATAGGTATGTTCTCGAGGACAGGCAATCATGGTGATAACGATAGCCAAAACACTAGATTTAAGATCAGGGAATCTGGATTAGATCTCATCTCTGCTACTTTGGACTGTGTGACTGAGGCCAAGTCCTTCCCTTTCTCTGGGCCTTAGCTTCCTCCTCCATAAAGGAAAGAATGACCCTGTACATCATGCAACAATAACATTTGTGTTTTTATAAGGCTTTTAAAGGGATTTCATATCTACAGCCAATTTGATCCTCACAACCTCACTCTGAGGGCATCAGGGAAGATATTATTATGTCCCCTTTCCAGAGGGGAAACTGAAACTTGCTGAGGTAGAGACACAGCCCTAGTCATATAGCAAGCAGAGAGAATAGACCCCAGGGGACCTAGCTCCTAATACTTCCTGTTTTAATTTAATAGGGCCAGCAGGCCATCCAGGAGGGATTAAGGGCAAAAGGAAGCATCAGCATGGGTGGGCAGACCCGAGGATCCTCAGGATGACCTTTGCCCTTGGATGGGCTTGTATGAGAGCTAGGGACCTGAAGGGCCCTAAAGTGATGTCCTGCCCCATAAGCTTTGCAGCAATGAAGTTCACCCCACCCCCACCTCTTCCCTAGTCCCTTCCTCAATTCCTGCGGTAATAAGCCCTTTCCTCCCTCTCCTAATACACTATGATTCAACCCCAGTTTCTCCCATTCTCCCTGACCACCATTTATGTATTCCTCCATCAACATATCCCAAGCCTCAAATTGTTTTATGGGCACATTTGTTTGGGAAGTGATGCTTTAGGCTATCACACAACCATCCGGTATAATTTCAAACAATATTGACTGCCTTCTGCTTCCTCCAAATTTGCCTCCCCTCAATTTGTGAAGCCAGTGCCCTCTATTGCCCAGCGGAAATACTGCATCATCACAAATAGTCATGCCCCCATGAGTTGGGAGCCTTGTAAAAGGTATGATCTCAGCCACTGGCTTGAATAGTAATGGAGTATCCACTCAGTGCGTGAACCTAGTGACTGAGGAGAGGACCAGGAAGTTGGGGAGGAGGAGGGAGGGCACATCAGGTGTCAACACTTGGTATTACCTGCTTAGATGGCTAGTGTGGCTGGCAGGGACGTATTTAGTAACTGATTTTCCAGAGGCAGTGTGGAATGGTAGAAGAAGCAGTCTTTTTCTCCCTCTTCCCCATCGCCCCTACATTTTCCCAAAGCACAGTTCTGACCATGCCACTCCCTGCCGAAGAATAGTCAGTGGCTCCCTATTACCACCAAGATAAAATACACAATCCTCAACTTGGCACCTAAATCCTTTTGGTAGTCTGGCTTCAGCCTATTTTCTCCTACTCTATGTCCTAGGCAAACTAGAACGCTATTCAATTTGAACAGTCTTTCCCCCATTCCTGAAATGACTTCTGCCTTTTAGAATACATAGCTTCCTTCAAAGGTCCTTCATGCCAACTCCTACGAAAAAATTTAAAAAAGCCTTTTTGATCCCCTTAGTTGCATTTTTAATTACCTTAATTTTATTGATGACCTTTTTATGTCACATTCATTTTTAATTTGTGCCTTCTCCTAACCCCAACCAATAAGCCATCCCTTGCAAGAAACATTTAAAAAGGGGGCAGCTAGGTGGCACAGTGGATAGAGCCCTGGCCCTGGAATCAGAAGGACCTGAGTTCACATCCAGCCTCTGACATTTATTGCCTTTGTGACCCTGGGCAAGTCACTTAACCCTGATTGCCTCAATACCTAACCCCAATTGCCAGAGAAAGAAAGAAATGTTTAAAAGAAAATATTAAAAATATATTTTAAAAGAGGGAGAAGCAGCAAAACTTGCCAACATAGCTACAAAGCCTGACTGCATATGCAATATTTCACACATATAGTTCCATCCGTCTGCAGTGAAGGGAGAAATTTGCATCATCCCAACTATTTTCTTGTTCATAATTATGCAACATCTGCCTTCATATTTTTTTCTTTCTGTTTATATTGTAATCATTGTCTATATTGTTTTCCTGGTTTACTTACTTCATGTTGTATCAGGTCATCTGTCTTCCCCATCCATCTCTGAAATTTTTGTATTCATCACTTTTTACAGCCATAATTTATTTAGCCTTTCTAATCATTATTCTGCTCTTCCCTTATTTGTAGATTTTTGCTACCATAAAAAGTGTGCCTATGAATATTTTGACTTATATAAGTCTTTGTTTTTGTCTGACCTCCATGTCAGTTTCTGAATCAAAAGATATAGGTTTCTTTGTCACTGTTTTATCATAATTTCAAATTATTTCCCAGAATTATTAGACCAATTTGCAGCTCCACCAAAAATGCACTAGTGAACCTGTCAATCTACAGCCCCTCCAACAAGGATTATTTCCATCTTTTGTCATCTTTGCCAATTTGCTGGGTATGAGGTGAAACAGAGTTGTTTTGATTTGCATTTCTCTTACTATTGGTATTTTGGAGCAATCTTTCATATGGTCGTTAACAGTTTGTAATTCTTTTGAGAACTGTTTGTTCATATTTGCGTCCAGGAAGAGGAAGAAAAAAAGTTGGCAATTGTTTGCTTGGGTTATTCAGGCAGCTATTTGTTGATCTAACAATAATAAAAGGTGGTTCCATTGTCCTCCTGGGGCATATATCCAAGACACAGCAGAAAATATTCCAAGACTTATCAAAAAGTATGACAATTACCCTCTCCTGGTGAGTCATATCAGGACAAATGATCCCGCCAAAAGGAACCTGAAAAGTATTGCCAATGATTATGAAGTCTTGAGCAAAAATCTAAAGACAATGGGGCAAGATTGTGTTTTCTTCTCTATCACCCGCTCAGGACTCTGGAGGGGAGAGCATTGTGGAGCTCTGCCTCACTCAGATCCAATTCATGTGCAATTCAAGACATCATGCTTGTGATGTCGTTAGTCTTCTTTGAGAACAAAGGATAAACAGCAATAAAAATCACCCAATGAAGATAAGAGATGGGGAAGAGAAAAAGTGATTTAAAAAGTAAACAGCTAGCTAAGGAAGTTGTGTCTGAGAATGGGATGTGTAGTTCTGGAACATGACTTACAAAATAAGATGAACAGATTCCTGGCCAGAGATGGAGTACATCTAACAAAGGCTGGTAAAAATGTATCTGCCAGGTGTCTTGCAAATCTAATCAAAGGGTTTTAAACTTAAAAGGATGGGGGAGGGAGATGACTGTCTATGTATACATGGTCCAAGGCAGATACCATTGAGAGAGTAGCTACCTGGGTGGAAAAAGAATAGTGGAGGAGCTGGTAGTAAATGATACTCAAATATCTATACACAATTGCCCAAAGTTTGTGTATACAAACAAAGAGGAATTGCATATACATACAAACAAGAGGAATTAGAAGTCCTAACTCAAGGAGATAAATTTGATCTCACAGGTATCACTGAGATTTGGTGGAATAAAGTCCATGACTGTATTATGACTTTGAATTGTCTATTAAGAAGGTATCCCCATGGGAAGAAATCCAGGAAACAAGGGAGGTAGTATGATAGACTATTTGGGTGAAGATCAATAGAGGGAGAAACAGAAGTGATTTTGTCATTGGAATATACTAGAGACCACCTGGCCAGAAAGACAAAATAGCTGATGAGTTAGGAAAGTGGATCACAAGACCTGCACAGAAGCTATATAGTAGTAATGTGGGGGGTGGAATTCATCTATACAGGATACATTGTCTGGCACTCTTTCTGTCAAAAGCAAAACAGCTACTAAATACTTTCTTGACTTGACTTAAGGAGAATGTAAACCTTCAAAAAGTGGAGAAACCAACAAGTGGAAGAAGTTATTCTGGACCTAATTATCATTCAAAGGAAGGAACCTGTTTCTGGGTTGGAAATGATGGGAATTTCAGGAGGGAAGTAACCACCTCCTCCCAGAGACTGTGAAAGAGGGGAAGAAATTCATCCAGTCTGATATAAATTCTACATTTGGGGAAAATAGATTTCAAGGGGTTTGGAGGGAAGAAATGTGGGATCACAGGCGTCGAAATTGAAATGTTATAAAATCATTCCAGGAAGGATGGAAGTTTTTTGTTTTTGTTTTATTTTTCAGCAATATTGAAAGAATGAAGAATTTCAAAGCAGGGATAGGAATTTTGACAAGTGTGGACAGGACAGTAATAACTGACAAAATAGTGAACTAATTCTTTTTTTCCCTGACACAACAAAAACAATTAACAGGGAATGAATACCTAAGATTTGTTCTTGTTCAGTCATTTTTAAGTCACGTCCAACTTTTCATGGCCCCATTTGGGGTTTTCTTGGCAGAGATCCTGGAATGATTTGCCATTTCCTTCTCCAGCTCATCTGACAGATGAGGAAACTGAGGCAAACAGGGTGAACTTGTCCAGGTTCACACAGCTAGGAAGTGTCTGAGGCTGGATTTGAACTCAGGTCTTCCTAACTCCAGGCCCAGTATTGGGTCCTACCAATACCAATACCAAAACTACCTGCTCCTAGTAGGATAGGGAAATGTCATCAATAGCATTTTCCTGGATTTTAGCAAAGCTTGATGAAGTATCTCATATATTCTTATGGAGAAGATGGAGAGCTATGGGTTAGATGAGAATACAATGAGCAGGATTCAGAACTGGTCAAAAAGTTGGGCTTAGGGAATGATGGGCCAGCATCAAAGTAGCAGGACATCTCCCTGTAGGATTTGTGCATGGCCCTGTGCTATGGCTTCTGGGTCCTAGGGGGTGCCATTGTACATAGAGTGCTGGGCCTGGAGTCAGGAAGACTCATCTTCATGAGTTCAAATCTGGCCTCAGATATTAACTAGCTGTGTGACCCATGGTGAGTCACTTCACCCTGTTTGCCTCAGTTTCCTCATCTGTAAAATGAGCTGGAGAAGGAAATGACAAACCACCGAAAACTCCAAATGGCATCACAAAGAGTTAGAAACAATTGAAAAAACAACCATGCTGTTTTAAACTTTTTTTAAAAACCAGTAACTTAGAAAAATGCATAGATAATATGTTCATTAAACTTGCAAATTACATAGGTCTTAGAAGGACTGCTAACACACTCTGTGATAAAATCAGGATCCAATGGGATTTTGATTGGGTCGCCAGTTGGAATTCCATAGAGATAAATGTAAAACCTTACCTTTGGGTAGGAAAAATCAACTTTATGAGTAAAAGATGGGGGAGGCATGGTTAGACAATAGGCACTCTAAAATCCCTGGGGTTTGAGTAGCCTGCTAGCTCAGCATTTGAGGGACTATTATAGCAGTGAAAAGAAAAGTTCAAGTGATCTTGGGCTGCCTCAATGGAGATAGCTTCCAGCAATAGGGAGAAGGCAGTCACTCTACATTCCACCCTCATCAGACTTCATCTAGAGTTTTGTGCTCAGTTATGGGCACCATGATTTAAGAGGGATGTTGACAAGTTGGAGAATATCCAGAAAAGGGTCATCAGGAAGGTAAAGAGCTTTTGAAGATAGGTTGGATGAAATAGGGAATGTTCTATCTGGAGAAAAGAAGACCCATGAGAGTGTCTTTGAGTATTTGAAGGGTTGCTCTGTGAAGGAGAGAATTCTGGTGTCTTCTGTTTAGCCCCAGAGAGCAGAACCAGGAGGACAGGGTGAAAGTGGCAAGAGCCTGATTTAGACTTGTTGTCAGGAAATAGGGTGCCTCTGGGTGGTGGGTTCCTTCACCTTATCTATCCAATCCAATAAACATTTGTTGAAACCAGGCAGGGTAACAGATGCAAAGTGGAGTGAGCTGAGTCCAGTTTCTATAAAGAAAGGTATTAGGAGGAGTTTGGTAATCCTCCAGCCCTCCAGCCAGAAGGGAGAGAAGGCTTTGTCTCAGAGGTCTTCCAGCAGAAGCTGCACAACCATTTGTCTAGATGTTACAGTGTGGAGGTGCTACTGGTTTATGGGTTGGGCTTCTCAGGTCCCTTTTAGATTCTTATTGTGTTTCTATGATATTCTTTGGTTATATATCCAAGAGAGCATAATGGTCTTATATGTGTCTGTAGCACATGTTATGTCTCTCCAGTGGAATGTAAGTACCTTGAAAGCAGGACTGTTTTTTTTTTCAACTTTTGTCTTTGTACTGACTGCATCGAATACTGTACCTGAACATTGGTTCTAAATAAGCTTCTGCTGAATTGACTTGAATTAAGGGGAGTTGCAACCAGAGACCTGAGTTTGAATCCTGGCTCTGAACGCTTATTACCTGGGTGAACTTGTGCAAATCGCTTCACAATTCATAAACTCTTTTCTTTTTTTGTATGTTGGGATGCTACCAGCGTGAATTACAAACCAAACCCGTGGTTAGAATGTGCTTTCCTTTCAATTGCCGCATAAATGTGGGATGCTGTTATTATAGATCTGGGGCCTAAGAAGGAGAACTGAGAAGTGGCAGCCCTCTCCCCATTCCCAGGGAGCCCTTCCCTCTCTTCCTACCACTTGCCGCACCCTCACTCCCTCCAGCTTTCTCAGAACAGTCACTTGTACAAAGCTTCAGAGATGACCTTTATGTGAAAATGCCACTGGTTTGGAGTTAGACAACCTGAGTTCCAGTCCTTTCTAGGGTGCTTGCTATCTCTTCAACCTGGGTTGAAGTGGGTGCCCCAGTTTCTCCTTCTGTACCAAGATGACCTTTAAGTCCCTTCCATCTGTGCTCTGTCATCCCTCTGTGACAATTATCAGTACCTCCAGTTGCTTAATGGTTCCCCTTAGCTAGAAGCCCCTTTGGGCCTTCTTCCTGCCTTGGCTGTGCCCGGCCCTCCAGTCCTCTTCCCCCCACCCCCATCCCATGCCTATTCTCTAGGTCCAGGCCTCAGGTTTTAATATGCAAGGCGTCCCTTCCCCAGGAGCGGGACTGAAGAGCTGACATTGGGGACTTTATTGAGATCACAGTTGCAGGCGAAGGGGCTGTCAGCTCAGCATTCAGCCCCACTTGGCCCCCTAGGGTGGCTGCCAGCATCAGAGTGAGCCGGGCTACCAAAGGCCCTGAGGTTTTGTGCAGTTTTGTGCGAGGTGGGACAGAGCCCCAGCCAGGCCCCAGGGCCCACTGATATCTTGCTTTCTTTAAATTCCCTCCATTCACACTAGCTTTTTTTTTTTTAAATCCTTTGTCCTTTCTATTTGGGTTCTGCCCTCCCCTTCCCAGCTCACCCCAGCTAGCTTTCCTTTCCTTAGTCCCCTTCCCCAGGCTGGGCAGAAGGGAGGAAGTGAGGGGGTTGGCCAGTAGAGGATGGAGCTGCAGCCTCAAGCTACAATCTCAAGCCAGAGGGCCAGGGTTCAAGGCTTGTCTGTGCCACTTACTGTCTGTGTGATCTTGGGAAGTCTTTTTATCTCTCTGGGACCCACAGAATATATTAGAACTGGAAGGAAGCTGAGTAGCCATCTCATCCAGCCATATCTGAAGTAGAATTTTTTAATTTTTTTAATTTTTAATTAAATTAATTTTAATTAAATTAATTTTTAATTTTTTAAAAAAATTCTTTACAACATATGAGATTCAGAGCCTGACTTAGCCAATGTGTTAGCACCTCTCCTTGCTTTGTGTCATCTGCAGACTGAGCCCTGAACCCCGATGTTTTTATATAGTACTCTGAGGTTTGTTAATTAAGCACGTTACATCTGGGCCTCACAGTTCTGAGTCAGGTGCCATCATTATTCTCATTTTCCTGAGGAGGAAACTGAGGCTGAGGTGTCTTGCACACCTACACCACTAGTAAGTGGCTGAGGTAGGGGAGAGCTAACTCTGGAGTGAGTGATCAGGAACAGCTTTTTGGAGGATGTGGGGCCCCAGATGGGCCTTGAAAGATGAATAGAATTTGGATAGGGAGGGGGAGGGGAGAGGTCATTCCAGGGGGGAAAAGTGACAGGACAGAATTTTTAATGGATTGGAGAGTGGGCTGAGGGGAGCAGTGGGAAGTAAGAGGTCCAGAATGTGGAAGGCATTGAATGCCAGACAACAAAAAGAGGGGCTTTGGATGGACTGTGCAAATGTCCAGTTCATTCAGGATAGAGCTCAATTCCTACGGGTACATTAAAAGTCCAAATGGAATCCAGGAAAAATAAAGGTGTGCGTGGAGGGGGAGTGCACGGGAAGAGGAGAGAGGCAAGAAAATGCAGCAGGAATGTGGCCAGGGAAGCAGAGGGGCCGCAGAGTTGATGGAGATTCCATCTGCTAAGGTTTAGGTCATAGGAACGAGCCCAGAAAGCCCTGTCTCCCAAACCCCCTCGGCCTTCCTGTGATTCCCTCTTCCTCTGGGAAGCTCCTGGAGAGAATGCTCCAGTTTCCAGGTTCTGAAGACAACATCCCACCATTCCCGGTGTCTAGTCTGATAAGGGATGGGGGAGGGACTGGCTAAGGAGGAAGGAGTGGCAATCCTGGTGATACCCTAGGGTGCCCCAGCTAATCTCAGATAACACTGAGGGTTAGATTCTAGAACAGTAACACAGTCATTTTAAAAATGCTGAATCTGGAGGAAGGGAGACTTGGGGTCAAATCCTCCTTCCTAACACTGACTAGTTGTGAGACTCCTGCTTAAGTCACTTAACCTTCTTAGTCTCAGTGTCTTCATCTGTAAAATGGGAATTCTTATTATCCCTCCCTGTCATGAGGTTCAAATGAGACAATGTATGTAAATCCCAGGGAAAACCTAAGTGAAAATCAGCTACTGTTGTGTTCATGGCCTGATGAAGGGAGCTAGAGAAATGGTCAGGGTGAAAATGGCCCTGAGACCTCCTTCTCATGCCATAAGGCTTCCCATCCCCTTCCTAGAGAGGGGGATTTTGAGGAGCAGTAGTCAGGGACCACTAGGAAAGAAGCTGGGCATATCTTAGAACATAAAATTATAGAGCTGGAAGGAACCTTGAAACTTAGAATATTAGAGTTGGGAAACTAGAACACAAAATGTCAGAACTGGAAGGGACCTTAGAATATAGAATCTCAGAGCTGAGAAATCCTTAGAACACTGAATTCCAGAGCTGGGAGGGACCTTAGAACACACATTAATGTTGGAAGGGAGCCATAAAATGTCTGAGCTGGAAAAGACCTTAGAACATGACTATGGGAGCTGAGAGGGCCCTCTGAACACAGAATGTCAGACTTGGGTGTCCGTTACATCCCATTGTTCATTCTTTATCTTACAGGTGGGGAGCCTCCCTGGGCACCTTCTACAAAATCCTATAGCTAATTAATGTTTTTCGTGGTAGAGAATAGAACCTGGCCCCTGCCTTTTGGGAGCTTACAGTCAAATAAGAGAGATCCGTGTGAATTCAAGGGAACTGTATCCTTGCCAAACCAAAGCAGTAAGCAAGCTAGGAGCTATGGGAAGAAGGATGTCACAATGAATTGATACCAAGAGGCTTCCTGGAGGGGGACTCTAGGAGAAGGCAAGCCCTGTATCACCAGCACTTAACCAAGTACCCAGAGCACAGTAGTCACTTAACAAAGGTTTGTTAAATTGTTAAATGGAGATGACCTTCATCTGTGCTACAAAGTGAACACAGGATGTCAAATGTCAAGAGGGACCCCAAGCAAAGATAGAAGGAGGTAGCTTGTTCTAAACCCAGGGGAGGGTGGAAAGGACTGGGGTGGTGTGGGGTGGGGGGCTAGATTTGAAACCGAGTTTTCACATTGACTAGCTTTGGGTCAACTGGATTAACCTCAGTGATCCTCAGTTTCTTCATCCATAAGATGGGGGTAATAATCTGTTCTCCCTGTCCTTCCTCCCAGGGGTGGGGGTGGGGGGCATGGTGAGGAAGGCCCTTTGTCTAGCTTCCAGTGCCATATAATGTGAGCTATTACTGCTGGGATCGATATCTGCCTTCCCTCCTTCTACCCAAGCCCTAGGGTGGTCCTTCTCCCACACTGAGGGAGCCACTAGGTTTCCTTGGTCATCCCCACTCTAACCGCCGCCTCTGCGGCACCCCCTCCTTTCTTCCCCCTCCTCAAGCTTATTGTTCCTGTTGATTCCCAAGTTGTAAGGTCCATCAGGAGCATTATGGAGAGCTGAGCTTTGGTTACAGTTGACCAGTTTGGTGTCTGAAAAAAATCAGCCCCACAAAGCGCATCTCCGAAGGCCCTGGCGAGAGGGCCGTGCAGAGCCCTCGGTCCCCAGCTGAGCTCAAAATGATTTTTCTATTTTTCTAGCCCTGGTCCCTGGGCTGCTTGGTATTCAGGGACACCCTGCCCACACTCCCCATCACTCCGCTAGGCCTGAATTACTTGATTAAAACGCATATCAACTATTATGCGATTCGCTTCTCTGCCACGACAGCTCCACACCAGGGCCTGAGTTAACTGTAATAAGAGGGAGAGAGAGGCAGAGGAGGGGGAAGGGGGTTTCCAGATGTTGGGGAGTGGGAGGGGGGCACAGAAATGAAGCCCCAAAGCCAAATGCTTCAAGAGCAATCCTAGCTAGCAATGTCAGCCTGCTTGCTTATGTCCTTCTCTGGGCCTCAGTTTCCTTATCTGTAAAACATGGACCATGGACTAGGTTTCTAAGGACCCTCAAGAATGACATCCCCTCTTTCACCAATGTGCTATTTACTACTCGCAAAACCCTCTGTGGAGTAGGTACTATGAGCGTGGCTATTCCCATTCTGCAGATCAAGAGACTGAGGCCCAGATGGGAAGGGGCTTCCTTATTATGGTCACACAGCCGTTAAATGAAGAAATAAGACTCAAACCAAGGTCTATTGATCCCAAATCCAACATTCTTTTCTCTGTTCTGGTCCTTTCGTTGTTGAATCATTTCGGTCATGCCTGACTCTTCCTGACCCCACTGGGGGTTTTCTTGGCAAAGATGATGGAGCAATTTGCCATTTCCTTCTCCAGCTCATTCTATGGGAGGAAACTGAGGCAAACAGAGTTAAATGACTTGCCCAAGGTCACACAGTTAGTAAGTTGTCTGAGGCCAGATTTGAACTCAGGTCTTCCTCATTCCATCAGAGTTGATGCTCCATCCACTGAGCCACCCAGCTGCCCCCATTTTGGGCTGCTCTCTTTCAGTAATCCTCAAGTCTACAGAAGGCCCTAGAGATAAGGGGTCCATGGGCTCTTGCACATTTGGGAGAAGTTCAGGTGTTCCTGAAAAGTCACTGGGTTCATTGTGTGTGTGTGTGGGAGAGAGGACAGATATGGTATCTCCTTGTCGATAGATGTCCCCTCTTAGGGACTTCCTAATCAGCCCAGTTCATTTAAGCCCCAGCAAATGTGCTCTGCATTGTCACTTGGAGAGGAGTGACTTTGTTTCTCTCTTTTTCTGGACTCAGTTTCCCCATATGGGCCTCAGTTTCCCTATGTGTGAAACAGAATCATCCCTGCTCCCCCTTTTCTTCTTCTTTATCCAAAAAGGAGCCATGAAAATGGTGGCGATAGTGCCTTTGAAGTGTTTTAAGTTGATGTGAGAACAGTAACTCCAGAGAGAGAACTTTGTCATTATTCCCACACTGACTTTCAGTATGATCAGCAAGACTCTGGACCGCAACAAATTCATCTGTAAAATGGGAGGCTTGGAACACCGAGGCTCTGAAGTCCTTCTGGCTCCAGATCACAGATCCCAAATTCTGCTCTCCTTCCTTGGCCCTGACCCTCAGACTGGCCCTAGGAGTCCTATCAGCCAAAGAGCTCAAAGTCTGGGGTTTTTCCTCTTAGCCCTGAGGAAGTTGGAGGAAGACACAACTTAGTATAACACAAAACATTGGGTCTGAAGTCAGAGACCTGGGTTTGAATCCTGCTCCGGTACCTCTGATTTGCAAATTGGGCAAATCGCTGTCCTTCTCTGAGTCCAATTCTTCCTCTGTAAAATGAGGGAGTTGGCCCAGATGGTCCTGAGAAGTCTCCAGTTCTTTGAACTGAGGTGATCAAGGAGGGCTTCCTGGAGGAGGCAGCCTTGTTGGCCAGAAGAATGAGTCAGTTTTAGAGATGCGTGTCTGGGGCATCAGGGACACAGCTTTGCTTAACGGTGGCAACATTCAGCTTGGGGGTTCATTTCTACCCGCCTTCCTCCTTCACCACACCTGGAAGCCCCTCCCCTAGTTAGTCCCCGCCCCCACCATGCACACAAACACAAATAAACAGCTTTCTTTCCTTCATCATCATCATCTTAGGCTAAATCTCCCCACCAGATTGGGCACTCCCCGAGGACAGGGACATGTTCTGAGATCACCCAGGGTTCCATGCACAGCCTCTTGAATTCTTCCCACCCACCCCTGCCCCACAATGGGCCAGAATGGTGACCCTCCTCCGGCCTCCCCGCCCCAGGCTGCTCACGGGAACCATTCACTCTTACTTGTCTTGTTTGGGAGAGAATTAAGGAATGGAGGAATTGGGGAGAGACAGAGACTGAGACAGAGAGAGAGAGACAGAGAGAGCTGGGAATCTCTAGACCAGAAGTGAGGCCTCAAGGGAGGTAGGATGGGGGGGGCTGTCCCCTAGGTTCACTAAGGCACAGGCTCCATCCTCCCCCCTCTCTCTCCCCTCCCCATCCCAAGTGGGCTTTAATGAATGCGCTCCCATGCTTGCTCCCGCCTGCACATCCCCAAGGCCAGCCTCTGGGTGCTTCACACGCTGAGGCAGCAGGTCCTCAAGGAGCGTCAAGGGCTCAGCTTCATCCTCCGGGCCTCACTGTGGACGATTCCACCTAATCCTGTTGATTAATTTAACTCTGAGGCTAAGAGGCTACCAGGAGCCTTGGGAGGAGGGGGGATGGGCCCGGGGCTGGAGGCAAGAGAGGCGAGGGGTGGGCTCAGCACAGACCCCTTTCCCTCAAGCCTTTTTGCTCCAGGCCCCTCATAAGCCCTAACTGTACTTCTCTCCTGCTGCCTGCCCCCCCACCTCCCACCGGCGATAGCTTACAGTCAAACTTATCCTGGTCTTGGGTTCAAATCTCACAGCAGCCCAGGGATACAGGCAGCAAAAGCAGTGTTATTTCCATTAGATAGAAGAGATAGTTGAGGCCTAGAGAAGGAAAGGCCCTGAGGGGATAGACTGTCACCAACTGGGGGTGCTTCATGGAAGCAGTGTGGTTAGTTCAGTTAGAGGATCTGGGTTCAAATCGTGGACCTCTAATACTGACTAGCGACCAGGGCCAAGTCACCTCACTCACTAGGCTTTATTTTCCCCATCTATAAAATGAGGGAATTGGACCTGATCATCTCTAAGGTGAGGTATAGTGGGGAAAGGGCACTGGAGTCTAAGGCCCTGGGTTCAAATCCTACTTCTTACAGCCTCTTTGACCTTGGTCCAATAATTTGACTTCTCCAGGGCAAATGTACCTTATTTCTTAAATTAGATGGTTTCCTCAAGATTTCTTCCAACTCCGAAATCTATAATAATGACAGTAGCTAGCATTGATTTTTAAAAGCCTTAAGGTGTGAAAAACGCTTTACCTATGTTATTTCATTTGACCCTCACAACAGCCCTGGGAGGTGGGTTCTATTATTATCATCATTTTACAAATGAGGCAACTGAGGCATAGAGCAGTTAAGTGACTTGCCCAGTGATACACGGTTTATCGAAATCCATGATTTTATAGTCCTATGTGACTATGACTCAACTGAGATCACAGAACTAGGAAGTATTGGGGGCAGGATCGGAACCCAGGGCTCCTATTCCCAAGTTGAATGCTGTTTCTACTATAGCCTTTTTCCTCCCAAAATCAATAGATTTTATATATATACGTATATATAAATTCTATGTATATATAAATTCTATGTGTGTGTCTATGTATATGCACACACACATATACACACATACACACACATAATTTTTTTTGGAGACAATCAGGGTTAAGGAAGTGTTTGAGGACAGATTTGAACTCAGGTCCTCCTGACTCCAGGGCTAGTGCTCTATCCACCGCGGCACCTAGCTCCCCACATCACTTATTTTTCACTCCTGTTTATGAACAGAGAAGATCATGGTTTGGGAAGAGGAAAAGCTACTGGCTTCTTTGGGGAAGTCTCCTGTTCTCCCTGAGATGGGCAGTGCAGCTTCTCTATTTAGGTCCAGCCCTCGCCCCCAGGCCCAGCACCACCCCCTCATCCTAGGATAACAGAAGTATCACTGGACAGGAGGAAAGTCTGTAGTAAGGAAACAAGCAGTTAGTAAGTGCCCACTGTGTGCCAGGCACTGTGTCAAGTGCGGGGCATGCAGGTAGAAGCAAAAAGAAAAACAGTCCAGGGGCAGCTAGGTGGAGCAGTGAGTAGAGCACCAGCCCTGGAATCAGGAGGACCTGAGTTCAAATGCGACCTCAGACACTTGACAAGCTTACTACCTGTGTGACCTTGGGCAGGTCACTTAACCCCAATTACCCTGCCTTCCCCCCTCCAAAAAAAAAAGAAGAAAAACAGTCCCTGCCTCCAAGGAGCTTATATTTTAATGGAGGAAGGCAACACACAAAATGGAGAGAACATGGAATGGAGGGGGGTGTGGAATCAAAATCTGGAGCCCCAGAAGCACAACTGGGAAGGAAATAAAGCATGGCTGGCCTGGCCCCATCCCCCAAATGGAGGTCCTCAAAGGTGCTTGCCAATGGGAGAAGGAAGCCAGCATGGCAGAGGCATGTTTTGGGGTGAGAAGTCAGCTGCTTCATCATAGCCAGGTCTAGAGAGGCAGAAACACAGCTGGGAGCGGAAGTGAGCATCAGAAGACCTGGCTTCAAGCCCCAACTTTGCCACCAACTTCCCCTGTAATCCTGGCCTAGTCATTTCTCTGAGCCTCAGTTTCCGCTTCTGTAAAATGAAAATGATAATACTTGTTATGCCTTTGCTAAGTCCTTTCGTGGGGTTGTTTATGCAGGAAGAATTTTGTAAATCTCAAAATGCCATTAAAATTATTATTAATATTATTTTTAAATGTAATTAATACTAATTTAATTAATATTTTATTAATTACTAAATTTTTCCCATGAAAGATGAAGCCCTGAGAAGCCAGGGATGGCATCTCTATTATTCATTGCTATGAGAAATTCTTAGAAGGACATCAGGTTTACAGCTGGAAAGAGCCTTAGAAATCTTCTCGTGGCAGAGACTGGACATTCTTGGCCCTCAGTTTCTCCATCTATAAAGTGAGGGAGGGGGAGGAGGAAATCCTAGAGCCTGAGGTCTCTCTCTTCCTGCTATAGATTCATCAGCCTATCAGATAGGACAGGAAATGCTTGACGTCGCCAGATGGTGGAAGGCCTTGGGCTCCAAGCAGAGAGTGTAAACTCTATCCTCAAAGTAATAGGGAGCCTTTGAAGAATTGATATGTATAAGGAAAGATATTTTGGTAATGTTGTAAAAGATGAATTGGAATAGGGAGTGATATGATGGGGAAAAGAGCATAGGAAGAGACTGTAATAGTCTGAGAAGGTGGCCTATCATCCTGGAAGGGATGGAGATCAGAGTTAGAGTAGAGACGGAATCAGTAAGGCCTGGGGATGGGATATGAGAGGAAAGGGAGGTGGCAATCCCAAGGTTCTGAACACAAGTGGCCTAGTGAATGTGACACCAATGTGGCGCCATGGATGGACATAATGAGGTCAGAAGGAAAATCAAGTTAGCAGAAGAAAGGTAATAGCTCAGTGGGGGCATGGTCAGCTTGAGGTGCCAGTGGGACATAGAGGCAGACAGGAGTCTTGGGAACAAGTCTGGTGCTCCAGAGAGATCTGGCATAGAGTTGTAGATGGCGGCCACATCTGCATACGGCCAGGAGTTGAAGCCCCGGGAATGAAGGAGATTGTCAAGGGAGAAAGGGTGGAGGGAGAGAAAATCCCTGTCCTTTTCTCTCCTCCAAGGCCCCCCTCCTCCCTCCCTCCAGTGCCATCTCAAGGCCTCTTTCCTCTCCCTATCATCCTCAGTGTATGTCAGGAATCCTGAATCAGGAAATTAAAGCTGTGTTGTCAGTGTTACCAATACCCAGGGAACTAATCCTGGGGATTAGTCTTCTTTGGCTCCCAGCCTCCTGACGTGCCTTGGGGAGACAGGGCACCAGGGGACGCCAGCTGTAGCCCCCTGACTGTGGCAGGAGGATCTGGCCCCAAGCCCAGGCCAGGAGGGCCTCCACATCCGGAATGGCCCAACACAGTGGGAAGGAGTGAGGGAGATTCCCCAGCCTTGGGTTTCCCTACCAGCTACTCTTTGGAAATACTGGAACAAGGGGATAGGAGAAAATGCCTGTGGCCATGGATGAGAGAATCTTTCCCAGCACTGGTTCTTTGGAAGTCGTATGGACATCCTGAATTGATTTGGTATCTTCCTCCAACCAATCAGGAAGCTTAGCAGCTAATTACTCCCCTCCCCCCTCCCCATAGCACTTCTTATTCACTAAAGAGGTACACGGAGCAGGAGGGATATGGGAGGGACATTGGCACCTAGATATTTGAGGGAACCTGCTCTTTTTTCAAGGGTGATGATGGTGCGCCTGAGGCCTAAGCCTAAGACACTGTCCTCTTCTCCAGAAGCCATTGGGAAGCTTCCCCCAACCTCAGGGCAGAGAAACAGAATGAAATAGAGTATGCCATTTTCATTCTAGGTCCTAGATAGACCCAGTGCTAGAAGGGAATCCAGAGGCCATCTTGTCCAATCTTGCTCCCCCCCCTCCTTTTACTAATGGGGAAGCCATGGTCTGGGGACATTGAGTGACATACTTGTCTGAAATCACACAGGCAGGAAACCTGGTTAAACTGGATCCCAGGTACTGTAACTTGAGAGCCTCTCACACTGTACTTCACTGCTCTTACAGACAATTCATCCAATTCTCTCATTTTATTAATGAAGAAACTAAGCCCCTTGAGACAGCCTGAGATGACTTACCCAAGGTCACACAACTGGGAAGTGAGGCAGAAGGCTTAGTTTGAATCCTAGCTCTGCTACTTCTTTTATGTGTGTAACATTTGGTAAGTCATTTGTTCTCTCAGGGTCTCAATTTTCACATCTGTAAAATGAAAGAGTTAGAACTAAATGAGCTCAAAGGGTCTTTCTAGATCTCAATTTGATGTATGTGTTTCTCCATCCGTTTTACACATGTGACCAAAGACACTTGAGGGCCTCATGTTAAAGATGGAGAAATTGAAGCTGGCTCAGAACCCAGCTAAGGCTCAGAAACCTGCAGTGGTTTTCTTTTCTCTCTCAGATCGAGTTACAATTCTTCAGCTTGATGTTCGAGACTGTCCACTGCCAGGACCTTCCCTACGTGTTCAAATTCACCTCTCACTCTTCTCCAAATACACTCTCCCTTCTAGACAGGGCCCTGCCTCTGTGCAGGGGTGGGTGCAGGGAACAGAGCCTCCCCAAGGTGTGCACCTGCTCTGGAGAGGGGACCCTGGCTTCGCCTTCCCATCTGTCTTGAACATTCTTCCTCCTTTCTCTTTTTAAATTCAGCAACACTTCATTTAAGACTCAGCTCTTCCATGGAGATTTTTTTGAGTACATATAACCCTAATCCTAACACTGTGGGAGAAAGGAAAGAAGAAATAGAACGAAGAAGGGAAGGAAAGAAGGAAGGAAGGAAGGAAGGAAGGAAGGAAGGAAGGAAGGAAGGAAGGAAGGAAGGAAGGAAGGAAGGAAAAAGGAAGGAAGGGAGGAAAAGAAAGGAAGGAAAAAGGAAGGAAGACAGAGAGAAAGAAAGAAAAGAAAGGAAGGAAGGAAGAAAGGAAGGAAGGAGGGAGGGAAGAAAGGGAGGGACAGAAGGAAAGAGGGAGGGAAGTAGGGAGGGAACGAAGGGAGGGAGGGAGAGAGAGTGGAAGGGAAGGAAGGAAGGAGGGAGGGAAGAAAGGGAGGGACAGAAGGAAAGAGAGAGGGAAGGAGGGAGGGAGTGAGAGGAAGGGAAGGAAGGAAGGAAACAAGGAAGAAAAGAAGAGAAAGGAAGCAAGGGAGAGGAGAAGGAAGAAAGGAGAAACTGTGAGGGAAAGAAGGGAAATAAAAATAGAAAAAGAAAAGAAGAAAGAGAATGGTAGGAAGGAAAGCTTCACCCTTCATTTTCTTTCCCCTTCTCTGTGCTGGGAGGTTCCTAAAGTGTAGACTGAATATATCCCACCCGGAGGGTGGGTCCAGGGCCTGAGCTAAGGGAGAGCCCAGCTGGTGCTTGGCTTGGCTTCGGGTCAGTGCCAGGGGAGCTGGGTGAGACTGATGGCCAAGGAGACAGCCAGAACAGTAGCTGGGGAAAAGGGCTGAGCCAGAGCAGCCTCCTCACCCTCCAGCAGCTGAGGAGTTTGGCCCGACCTTTTCTGGGAGCTCCCAGGGTCTGAGGTCTGGAGGAGGAGGAGGAGGAGGGGAGGGGAAGGAAGAGGAGATTCTTAACCTGACAGTTGGTAGTCCTGTCCACAAGCAAGAAATGAGCTGGCTGTCAGCCTTCTCAGGCCTCTTTTGCTGGGCCAAGAAAGGTCCTATTTCATACAAGTGAAGCTCAGGAACCATGTGGAAGGCATCATGGTCAATGCAGTAAGGAAGAAGTCTGGCCCCTCCTGGCCCAGCCTGCTCCACCCCAGCCTCTCCTGTGATTCCTGGGGGTGCCCAAAGCCCTCCCGCACAAACATACACCAGAACACTTGATCCTCCCACCCAGGGGCCAGTAAACACACATTCTCAAAAGCCATCAGATTTAAAAGCAATTTTTGTTGCTGTATCCTTTCTTTTATGCCACTATCATATCCCAACACACACACACACACACACACACACACACACACACACACACACACACTGACATTTAAGGAAAAACAAACTAAAAACATGACCAGGTTCCCCAGAAGATGAAGTGTTTTCCAAGCATCATCTTCCCCTGGCCACACCCCAACAAGTGGGCGCCATCCTAGATTTTCCAGACCCAACAGTGGCCGTTGCCATGAATCTTTACTCTGTTACCTTCGGAGGTTGCTTTTGCTCACTGTATATGTGTGATGTATAGTGTTTTCCGGATTATGCTTAATACAAGTTTTTCCAGAATTATGGCATTTTTTAGAGCTGGAAGGGACCAAGGAATGACAGAACGTAAAATGTTAAAGCTAAAAGGGAACTTAGAACATGGAATTAGAAGGGGTCTCGGAACATGGAATGTCAAAGGATCATTGATTTGGAACTGAAGGGACATCAGAGGCCACCAAATGCAAACCCTTCATTTTACAAATGAAGAAACTGAGGCCCAAAGAGATTAAATGACTAGCCCAAGGTCACAGAGCTAGTGTCTGAGAAAGAATTTGAACTCAGGTCTTCCAGACTCCAAGACACTCAGTGTTCACTTCATTATACCAGTAAGACCTGCAAAGAGGTCATAGAAAATAGAACATCAGGATCAGAGAGGGAGCTTAGAACATAGAATGTCAGGGTGTAGAGGCAGCTTAGAACCCAGAATGTCAGAGCTGGGAGACACCTCAGAACACAGAATGTCAGAGCTGGGAGGAACCTTAGAACACAAGATGTCAGACCTGGGAGGGGCCTCAGGACACAGAACGCCCAAGCTGGGAGGGCCCTTAGAACATAGAATGTTAGAATTGGGAGGGCTCTTAGGATACAGGATGTCAGAACTGGGGAGGCCCTTAGAACACAGGATATCAGAGCTGGGGAGGGGCCTTAGAATCCAGAATGTTAGAGCTGTGAGGGCCCTTAGAGCACAAAATGTCTTAGCTGGGAGAGGCCTTAGGACACAGAAAGTCAGAGCTCAAAAAGGGCCTTAGAAAAGAATGTGTGTCTAACTCCTACGTTTTACAGATGTGAAAACTGAGGCTCAGATAGGTTGAGTGCCTTGCCCAAAGTCTCACAGGTAATAAGTATCAGAATTAAGTTTCAAACTAAGCCTTCTGGTTTCAAGAGCTTGGAGGAGCCTTAGAACACAGTTGGAGGGAGCTTAGAATATAGAGTATTAGGGTTGGGAAAGAGCCTTAAATTTTAGCATAAAATGCTAGTGCTAGCAGGGACCTTTGAGATCATGCAGTTCAATGTCCTCATTCGATGAGTATCTGAGGGATAGAGAGGTGAATGACTTACCCAAGGTCATGCAGGTAATCTGTCACAAAGTCCAGACTTGAACTCAGGTCTGCTGACTCTCAGCTAATGGATTTTCCATAAACTGCCCCCATTTACCGGAAGAGGAGTCCAGCCGCCTAAGAGCAGCAGGGCCTGCCTCCTTAGAAGTGTGGACACCTTCTGGGTGGTGATAGATAAAAAGTGCCCCTGATGTCTTAGCCCTAAGCCCTATTATTCTTCTCTCTCCCACCCTATAGGAAACCGGCTGGATGAAGGCTCTGATGTGGAGTCTGAGCCTGATCTCCCTCTGAAGCGGAAGCAGCGCCGCAGCCGGACCACCTTCACAGCCGAGCAACTGGAGGAGCTGGAGAAGGCTTTTGAGAGAACCCACTACCCTGATATCTATACCCGAGAGGAGCTGGCCCAAAGGACTAAGCTGACAGAGGCCCGGGTCCAAGTAAGGGAGGGATGGGCCTTCCCCAGAGAGAAACTGAAGCTTGTGCTGGGGCCAGGGGGTGCCCAGGGACCAAGTACATCATCTTCTGTAGGGAATGAGGGTCAGGGGAGCAAGTCTTACTGTGAGAGTGGAGAACAGAGCCTGGGGAATGGATACCTTGGCCTACCAGAGAATCATGGGATCAGTGGTATCCAAAGAGTCTCACCAATTCATAGCCTGGAGCTAGAAGGGAGGCTATCTAATCTATTTTTCCAGATGAGGAAACTGAGGTTCAGAATAGAGAAAGAAATTGCCCATGGATAAAACTAGTCAACATCAGGTGCAGGATCTGAACCCAGATCTTCTTGACTCTAAGTCCAACATTGCATCCACTATGCCATATTATCTGTCATCTATGTATATGTGTGTGGAGCAAGGAAAAGGGCACACAATGCTGTACCCCATACCTAGGAGACAGCAGCTGGGGGTGGAGAATATAGACTAATACAGGTCAGACATCATGATATAGGAGAAAAATCACTGTCAGTACCAGTCAGAAAACTTGGATCCAAATCCCCACCTTCTTTACTAATGAGCCAGGTGATCTTGGCCAAATTCCTTTCCCCCTGGACCTCAGTTTCCCCATACGTAAAATAAGAGGGTGGTCCCTCCTAGCTTCCATATCTATGATTCTGTGATCACAGGGGTGTCAGGGGGTAGGACAGGACAGGACCCTAAGAATCATCAAGGGGATAGAAGGGAGTGTGGATAAAAGAGGGAAGGAGAGGCACAGGGCCTATACCATGTGGCCCAGAGTGGAGTGGTGGGAGGAGGGGATGGAAAGGGATCATTTAATCTTCCTGGGCTAAGATATCACATTCTGCAAGGCCTGCAGATTCTCCATGTGAAAAGTGTGTGAGTCTGCTGTCTCCCGGGGCCTTGCTAGAAAAGCCAAGCAGAAGAAGGGGGATGGGGTGGGGCCCCGCCTTAGGCCGAAGTCATGATAAATAGCCCTTTTGGGGAACTCCAGCCTATACGCACCACCTCCTCTATGTGTCTGTGTGTATGGGGTGAGAGGTGGTCAGGCCAGCAGTGTGTGTTAACAGTAGAGGGGATGTGGGGCTGATGGGGAGATAGTCATGTGTGTATGTGGCAGAGAGAGATGAAGAACCGCTTAGGGGGATCCTGACAGAGAGGGGATGGACTTGAGAGGTATATTTTTTGGACATGGCCAACGAGGGAAGATGTTGTACTTGACTATGCATACTTGTTACAAGTATTTTATTTTTTTTCTTTTCCCGTGGGGGAATAGAGGTAGAAGGCAGAGAAAATACATTTTTGTTCATTGGAAAAATTAAATTTTTAAAAAAGAATTTCTTAGTGGAGATAATGGAAACTCCAGAGTGAGAGCAAGCCCCTAAAGTCTCCAAGAAAGTATTCTCCAATGAGTTAAATCAACAATCATTTATTAAGCATCATTCTGTGCCAGGCACTGTGCTAAGCTCTTGGGATACAAAGAGAAGCAAAAACATGGTCCCTGCCCTCAAGAAGGATCCATTCTAACAGGGGAGACAATGTGTGCACAAAGGTTTACATGCAAGATATATAGAGAGCAAATGGAAGGAAATTTTAGAAGGAAGTAAGTTGCCACCAGCAGGACTGAGGAAGGCCTGCTAAAGAAGGTGGAATTTGAGTTGAGTCTTGAAGGAAGTCAGGGAATCTACTAGTCATAGCATTCCAGTCATGGGGATGGTCAAATGCAAATGCAAGGAGTCTAGAGACAAAGTCTACTGTTCCAGGAATGGTAAGGAGGCCAATGTTGCTGGGTCATCAATTGTGTGTCCCTAAGCCTACATTTCTACGCCCGGCCCTCTCCATTTGGGATTAGAGGCTGGGATGAGTCCAGCCCCAGACAGTGGGGACATGGGGACAAGAAATCCTTTGGAAAATTATAGTGATTTCTTGCAATGTGTAGAAAATTGGACGAGACCATTAATCCCTTCCCAGCTCTGAGACTCCAAGAAGATGTGATTCTTTAAAAAAGAAATAAATAAATAAAAAGCAGAATAAAGAATATCAAAGTGTGAGGAGGGGGAGACAGCCTTAGTGTGTACAATAGAATGTCAGAGTTGGAAGGGACCCTACTTCTATAGTAATTCAGTCATTTTCAGTCATGTCCAACTCTTCATGCATGACCCCATTTGAGGTTTTCTTGGTAAAGATACTGTAGTGGCTTGTCATTCCTTCTCTGGCTCACTTCACAGATAAAGAAACTGAGGCAAACTGGGTTAAGAGACTTGCCCAGAGTCACACAGCTGGAAAGTGTCTGAGGCCAGATTTGAACTCAGGAAGAGGAGTCTTCCTGATTCCAAGCCCAGCATCATCTAGCTGCCCTGGCATTCTATGAATGGGAAAGGTGATGATTTGACAGAATGTCATCAGAATGTCAAAACAGTCAGCACTATGAGCTGCCTCTGTGTCTGCACCCTATAGGAGACCCTATGGGGAATGTCCAGAGAAAGCTCAAATCTGCCCTAAAGCAGGGAACCCTCATTTAAAGAGAAAATTAGGATTCACACCTAAAACATGTGTTATATTGATCTAAACCAGGGGTTCTTAGCCTCTGTGTATGTGTGCGTGTGTGCATGTGTTGGACCCCTTTGATAGTCAGACAAAGCCTATGGACCCCTTCTTTGTATAACACTATTAAATGAAATTCATAGGATTGCCAAGGAAACTAACTATATTGAAATATAATTATAAAAATATGTATTTTTTAAAAGATCACACCCCAAAAAAAATTTTTTTAAAGTTCACAGACCCCAGGTTAAAAGCCTCTGGTTTAAATAAAAGATAATGCTAAATATAGGCCATCCCCTAAAATGAGATCTCTGTTGAAAGGAAAAAATCGAGTTTTGCATCAAAAAAAGGACAAATTATAGACTACACTCAATTTTATATAAGCCAGATTTGGGAAAGATGTGGGGTCTATACTGAGACCAATATGGTAAAATCACTTGAAAGCACATGCGAATTGTATACCCAAGTGCTAAAAGAACATGGAGTGTCACAGAGTTGGAGGAGGGGAGTCAGGGTAGGCTTTCTTGAGCAGGCAAGATTTGGAGGTCAAGGTAGGTTGACTTAGGGGGAGGTGGATTTCTCATTTGATCCTGGAAACCACCTTGGGAAGTAGATAGGGTGGCACTTATGACCCATTTGGCTCAGAGAGGTTACATGAGTTGATCAGTCACACAGCTGGGATGGGAACCCAGGCATCCTGACTCCCAAAAGTCCGGTGTTCTTTCCGTCGTATCACACTGCTTTCCTAGAGAGGCTGCTGATCGAGGCAAACCAGGAGGCTACAGTTGTCCCATGGTTTTCCATTTCCTTTTGGAGGACATTTCTCTGCTTTTGGAGGAGAGCCCAATTGGGAAAGCAGAAAACATATCACAAGCCCCCTCCTCTCTGAGTGTGATATCTGAGTCGCTCAAAGCCCCCTACCCCCCCTTCCTCCACCCCCTAGCCCTTGGCGGGCCCCTGGGACTCAGCAGCCAGAAGCCTCCAAGCAGCTGTTCTCCAGGGCACATTCCTCGAGGCTTTCTCATCTCAGCCTCCTGGCAGCCTCCGATGCTTCCCACCACTTTTAAGCCTTGCCGCCCCTTGTAAAATTTTCTGGCTATCAGAGGGGATCTTTTATTGGCTTGTGGGAGCCGACAACATGTGTCAATCAAGTTCTGGGGCAAGGCAAGGGAGGGGGGTGAAGGAAAGGAACCAGAGGACAAACAAGTTCCCCAAAATGCCAGTATCAGGCAGAGCTTGGGTGACCGACCACCTGTCAAGGTTGCTAGAGAAGAGATTTCCTGCACTAAGTAGGAAATTGGGCTAGTTAGACCCTCTCCCTGATCCCTTCCTAACTCTGAGATTCTAAGATCATGAGACTTTTTTTTCTAACAGATTTTCATTGATATCTTTTATTTTTGCACTGCCTAGATTTCTTCCTATATCCTAGCCCTTCCCCTCTCAGATAATTATCCCTTATAGCAAAGATTTTGAAAAAGAAAAGGAAGAAAAGGGGAAAAATTCCATAAAACTGATCAACACATGATTATATGATTTGAAGCTTCTATCATGGTGTTGTGGGGAAAGAGGACTGGGTATTGAGGCAGAAAACCTGAGTTTTATTCCCTAGGGAGCAGCTACCTGAATGCCCCGAGGCAAGGCATGAAAAACTCCCTGACATGTAAATTGCAGCTGTCAGACAAGATCAAGAATTTCTCACCTGGAGTCTGAGGATCTGTTGTTGTTGGCTTTTTTCATTTTTAATATATTTTGATTGCTGTATTTTAATAGAATTGGCTTCCTTTGTTATCCTCTGGATTTTATATTATGCATTTAAAAGCATGATTCTGAGAAGAGGTCCATAGGCTCCCCCAACCTGACTGTCAAAGGAGTCCAGGTCCAAGGTCTCTCCCTCTTTGAGATTCAATTCATTTGTTCAGCAAGCATTTATCAAACACATGCTATGTGTCAGGCCCAGTGATAGGCACAGGGTTTACAAAGAGGAAAACAAATTGTCTTCAAGAAGCCAATTTTCATCCGTGTTCTGTCGTATCCAATTCTCCGTGACCCCATTTGGGGTTTTCTTGGCAGAGATATGGGAACGGTTTTTTGTTTCCTTCTCCATCTCATTTTACAGATGAGGAAACTGAGGCAAACAGGGTGAAGTGACTTACCCAGGTCACACAGCTAGTAAGTGTCTAAAGCCATATTTGAACTCAGGTCTTCTGACCTTACGTCCAGTACTCTATCCGCTACACCACCTAGCTGCCCGCCATTCCAATAATAATAATGATGATGATTATAATTATATAATTACAATAATATATGATAAAATATGATATATTGCATTATATAGAAATAATAAAATAGATGATCATAACAGCTAGTATTTACATAGAGCTTTAAGGTTTACAAAGAGCTTTGCAAATATTATTCCCATTTTAACAATAAGGGAAACTGAGGCAAATAGGCGTTAACTGACTTGGCCCAGGGTCACACAGCTACTAAGTATCTGAGGCTGGCATTGCACTCAGGTTTAGAGGAAAGCAATACATACAAAGGGAAAATGTAACATAAGATAGATACAAAGTAATTTCTGGGTGGAGTGACTAGCAATGTGAGGATTCAGGAGAAAGCTTCCTTGGGTAGGGACTCTGTGAGGCGGAGGAGGGGAGGGAGAGCCTTCAAGCACTGGGGCACAGCCTATGCAAAAGCATGGAGATGGGATACTGTATATAGAAAACAGCAAGAAAGCCAATTTGGCTAGAATGGAGAGCACATAAAGGAGACTGGCTCTAAGACTGGGAAGAAGGAATGAAGCATTGTAAAGTCAAAGACAGGAGTTAATATTTTATTCTCTTGGCAAGAGGGAGACACCAAAGCAGAAGAGTGACCTGGTTAGACCTGACTTTATTTTATGATCCTAAAATTCTATGAGCCCCCGATCCCTATGATTCAGTGCTTTCAGTGGTCCTAAGATTCTCTGCTTCTAGAGGTTTTATGATTCTAAGTTTCCAGGGGGATACTTAGCCCCATTCTAAGAAATTCCAACTGTAGCTGGTCTCACCTACACTAGTAGATATGTTATTTCTCTGCTCCCCCCCCCGGCCTTTCCTGAGCCCCCATTCCCTCCAGGTCAGTGGGAGCCCCACCCCAGGGGTAATGAGATCCTTTCACAAGGGGCTCCATGAGGGCTGGCCAGACCTGACCCACGCCCCAGCAAGAGCGGCCTCCCTTTGAAGCCGGCCCCACATTACATGGTCCTTCCCCTCGATTTGGCTGATCTGCCAGTAAAAGGATGCCTACCCTCAGCAGGAAGTCTGACCCACCTGTGGGAAGGGGGGGAGGGAGGAACGGAGGGGAAGAAGCAGGGGCTGAGGAGGGGAAGGTTCATGATGTTAGCTGTAACAGCCTTTTTCTCTAGAGAGTGTTTTAATTTTTATTTTCTTAGGGGACTGCCTAGAGTGTACCTTTCCTGAAGGCCAATACACCTAGCTTCGTCCCGAGTGGCTGGTTGGCTGTCTTTATGTCTTTCCATCTGGGATTGACCTGGTCCCAAGCCAACATGAACAGCCCTTGTGTGCCTAGCCGAGCATGCAGAAATGCCATTCTTATTCCAGTCACAGAGGAGGTGCTTAATAAACACTTGTTGACTGATTAATCAATTGATCTACGATAGCAGACAACAGCTTGTAGGAGTAATTTGATTTGCTTAATAGCCATCCATGGTCCCAAAAAACTTTTATAAACCAAATCCCATTTGGCATTTACAACTTTGGGCATGTCTCTTAACCAAGCTGGGCCTCAGTTTCCCCATTTGTAAAACAAGGGGGTGGGCCAGATGGTGCCTTTCAGTTGTAGGTCTGTGGTCTTGTGTTTCTAAATACGATTGTGGGACTCTATGTTTAAGGAATCCTAGGCTGAATCATTTTCTTTAATTTACTTTCTTGAAGTGGAACTCCGTCATATTTTAAGTGTCCAGCACATCCCTATTTGGGGGCTTGCACCTCCGTTCTCCCCTATCCCCACAAACGCACCCCTCACTGGAATTCATTGTATTGAAATTTCTAGTGCAAGCCTTCCAGAAACTCTAACAATTTTTGATGAAGGCCTGGGTTTTTACAAAAGGGAATGGGGTAAGCTTATCACTGGCAGGTGGGGGAGGCGGGTAGGAGAGGGTTCCATTTTGGGTACCATCGTTCCCGTATAAATGTCAGCTGGGCTGAGAAATCAGAGAGGCTTAGGGAGAGGGTCAGGGGAAGGAATGAGAATCAGAAAATGTCAGAGATGGGAGGGCCCTTAGAACAAAGAATGTCAGAGCTGGAAAGAACCTTGGAACATGGCAGTCAGTCAGTCAGTCAGTGGTCTACAAGCATCTAGCATGTTGGAGCATAGAATAGCAGAAGACAGACTACACAGGTGATCTAACCAAACCTCTCCCCCTGGTGCAATAAACCGACTCAGCAGCACCTTTGGAAGGTACTTCTCCAGCCTGTGTCTGAGCAGATAATGATAATACTAATGATAATGACAGTAATAGCTAGCATTTTAGAGAGTGCCTTAAGGTTTGCAAAGGTTATCCTCACAATAACTCCAAGAGGTAGGTGCTATTATTATCCCCATTTTACAAGTAAGGAAACTGAGTCAGGCAACAATCAAGTGACTTGCTCAGGGTCACACAGCTAGTGTCAGGAGCCAGATTTGAACTTAGAGCTATCCTTTTATCTATTGTGCCAGCTAGCTAGCTGCCTATATCCAAGTGATGGGGAGCTTAGCAATTAACAAAGCACCCCATTCTATTAGTGGGTAGCCCTGATTATTAGGAAGCTCTTCCTTTTATCGAACCCAAACTAGCTTCCCTGTTACTACCCTGCCCACCCCTGCCCCAGCCCCTTCACCGTCCTGAATTCTGCCCTCTGGAGCCTGCAGAGTAAGCAAGACAGACACTCAAAGATAGCGATCAGACTCCCTAGGATGGTGAGGAAATAGACCCAGTGAATGTGGACAGAAGAGGAAGGCCTATTGGCATGCTGGCTGTGGTCCTTCATTCTCGAAGAGGACCAAAATGACATCACTATGCTACAGTCAAGTTACAGTGTGTCCAACTGTGGCTGATCAGGCCAATACAAGCACGGAATGCTCTACCACAGGTCAGGCACAAAGAGTCCGTGTGAACATTTGGGATGGATTCTCTAAATTTGCACATCTTGCTTTTCTTTTGAAGAATAACAGAGATGAGGTTAGTTGTTTACAGACCAGGGCTAAGATACCCAAGAGGTTTTGTTTGGGTGAAAAATGGCTTAGTGGCTACAACACTAGACTTGGAGTAAGGAAGATCTGAGTTCAAATCCTGCTTTGGACATTTACTAGTTGTATGACGCTGAGTAAACACTTAACCTCTATTTGCCTTGGTTTCCTCATCTATAAAATAATATCACCTGCCTCCCAGGGTGTGAATAACCCTAAATGCGCTCACCTCACTTTGTATCAGTTCATGTAAGTCTTTCCAGGTTTTTCTGATAGCATCCTGCTCGTCATTTCTTATAGCACAGTATAGCCCTCCCAGCTCTGACATCCTGTGTTCTAAGGATCATATGCTGCAATTTGTTCAGCCATTCCCCAATTGATGGGCATCCCCTCAATTTCTAGTTCTTTGCCATTACAAAGAGAACTATTAGAAATATTTTAGAACATATAGGTTATTCTCCTTTTTCCCTGATCATCTTTAGAAACAGACCTAATAGTGGTATTGCTGGGTCAAAGGGCATACACAATTTTATAACTCTTTAGACACAATTCCAGACTGCTCTCCAAAATGGTTGGATCAGTTCATGGTTCCTATTACTCTCAAATGCCTCAAGGGATACTTGTTACCATAGGACCTTAGGCAAGTCACAAGCTCCCTGGGCCTCAGTTTCCTCAACTGTAAAATGAGGGCTTAGACTTGATGGCCTCTGAGGTTTGTTCCAGCCCTGGATCTAAGAGCTGGAGATTTCTTGATGTAGGAACTCCTGGTTCAGGAAACTCTTCCACTGATGCGAATCACTATCAATCATGGTCTTAGTTAAATGGCTTTCAGCCACACAGATAGGAAATGCTAGAAACAGGATTTGATTGGAACTCAGGTCTTCTTGCCCCAATACGCTGTCCATGGTACCATGTTGGGCCTCTAGTACGAGTGGGGTGTGTATGTATGTGTGTGTGTGTGTGTGTGTGTGTGTGTGTGTGTGTGTGTGTGTATGAGAGAGACAGAGATAGAGAGGAAGAGAGAGAAAGGGAGATAGATAGAGACAGAGAGAGTGAGAGACAGGTAGAGAGACAAAAAGAGAGAGATATAGAGAAAGACAGGGACAGAGAGAAAGACAGAAAGGGAGACAGAAAGGGGGAAAGAGAGGGAAAGAGAGGGAAAGGAAGAGAGAGAGAGAAGAAGAGAGAGACAAGAAAGAAAAAGAGAGACAGAGAGGGGAAGAGACAAAGAAGAGACAGAGAAAGGAAAAGGAAAGGAGGACAATAAGACAAATATATGTGTGTATGTGTGTATATACACACATGCATACATATACATACATGTGTGTATACACATGTATGTATATACACATGAATGATAAGTGCTTTGAGATCCAATAAGGAAGAAATCCCTTCCAGACTAGGAAAGTAGGAAAAGCTTCATGGAGAATGGAGCACAGCAGTAGGCTCCTGAACAGCACCTGAAGTATTTATTGATGCAAAGGGGAAAATTCTTATCAGGCCTAAGGTGAAATGATCCCAGTTCTCTTTACCCTCTCTTGGGGGAGACAGGGTGAGGTTCTGCCCATTTTTCATATGGAGAAGCAGAGGCCCTGGCCAGGGCTGCAGTCCATGGCTCAGTTAGAATCTCAGGCTAGCCAGTGATGCTGGGTGCAGGTGCTACCCTGGTCTTTCCCCGGGCACTGCTGGTCCAACACAATTCCCCCCTTTATCCCCCCCCACCACCATTCTGAGGGGCCTCCAGGGCCGCGGGAAGGTGGGGGAGGGGAGAGCATGGCCCCCGACTGCCTGGCTTGCACTCTGGAGCTGGCCCCCGCTATCCTTTGCCTTGGATGTGAAACCTAATCAGGCCTCTCTGCCCTGGACAAACACAGCAGCTGCTCTCTCGTCTGGCTTGAAAGCTTATCCTGCTCCCCCCCACCCTCCACAAGGGAGAGTAGAACAAATACTGGGGATCAGTGAGGACCCCTAAACTGAGGGCCGAGGGGGTGGATGAGGGGCATAGGGCAGGAAGGGGTTTCCCCACCCAGTGGAGGGAACTAAGTCCCTCATGCCTTCTATCACAGAATGTGAGCATGGAGGGGACAGCTGGGTTACTTTGGGATCCCTGACTAGCTGTGTGATATTGAGGGGGTCACTTAACTGAGCTTCGGTTTTCTCATCTGTAAAATGAAGGGGGTTAAACTAGACATCCACTCTAAAGCTAGGATGCTACAGCCACTTGCTACAAGCCCTTACCTCCAGGCAGGATTTCCTGGGCAGAGTTAGTCCCAGACAGGTGGCCGACCCTCAGGGGAAGGTTTCCCCTCTAGAGCACTCCCACTCTAGAGCACAGAGGGCACAGGGCTTAAAGACTTTGGGTCCAGTATTGGCTCGGTCACTTACTAGCTGTGTGACGAAAGGCCCTCCCAGGGAGGAAGGGGATGAGAGGAAATCTAGATGATTCCAAAAGTTCCTTCCAGCTCCAACACACTGTTCTGAGATTCTTTCCAGGTTTGGCAAAGGGTCATAGGTTTATAGATTTAGAAATGGAAGGAATCCTAGAGGCTAATAGATCCATTCTGTGTTCTAAGGGCCCTCCCAGCTCTGACATTCTCACACTATGACTTTGACCTTGCTTCTTGGCCTTTTCCTTTCCTCTGCTTCCTGTGTTCTAAGTGCCTTCCCAGCTCTGGCATTCTGTGTTCTAAGAGCCCTCCCAGCTCTGACATCCTGTGTTCTGAGGCCTTCCCACCTTTGACATTATGTGTTCTAAGGCTCTTCCTAGCTCTGACATCCTATGTTCTAAGGGCCCTCCCAGCTCTGACATCCTGTGTTCTAAGCCTTCTCCCAGTTCTGATATTCTCTGTTCTAAGGGCCCTCCTAGCTCTGACATCCTGTGTTCTAAGGGCCCTCCCAGCCCTGACATCCTGTGTTCTAAGGGCCCTCCCAGCCCTGACATCCTGTGTTCCAAGGGCCCTCCCAGCTCTGACATG
Source organism: Trichosurus vulpecula (assembly GCF_011100635.1). Taxonomy (NCBI): domain Eukaryota; kingdom Metazoa; phylum Chordata; class Mammalia; order Diprotodontia; family Phalangeridae; genus Trichosurus; species Trichosurus vulpecula. Next base: position 51,515,839 of record NC_050574.1, read on the forward strand.
CTGTGTTCTAAAGGCCCTCCCAGCTCTGACCTTCTCATACTATGACTTTGACCTGGCTTCTTGGTCTTGTCCTTGTCCTCTGCTTCTCCGCCAATACTTCTTCCTGGCCCAGTTATTGCACAAGAGATCTGGTTAATCTTTTTCATTGGCATAGGTGGGTCACCTTGAACCAACCGGTCCTCTTCACAAGCCACCACAATTAGGAGTGAAGCATATTCCCCAAAGCAATTTTCTTGTTATGATGGAGACTGAGGGGGGAGGGGAGGGAAGCTACCCAACATGGGGCCTGGGAAGGAGCTATTAATCTGAAGCCTGAAGCACTGGATTCAAGGATTGGCTCTGCTCCTAGCCAGCTGGGGGACCTCTCTGGCCTTCATGGTCCTCCTCTTTAAAATGGGGATGATGATATTCCCACCACCTAACTCACAAGATAGGATGTAGAGTCAGGGTACCTGGGCTCCAGCCTGGCTTCTGCTATTTGAGTAAATGTGTGATGACAGGCAGATTACTTCTCCTCCTGGCGGTTCAGTTTTCTTACCTATAAAATGAGAAAAGGGTGAAATTATCTTCAAGAGCTATTCCATATCCAAATTCTATGGTCCTAGAAATAAAATAATAGATGTAAAGCGCTTTATAGCCAGCCATTCATAACTTGGCTCTGGCCTACCTTTCCAGGCTTAGAACACATCACCCCCCTTCCTGCTCTCTTTGGTCCAGTCAGACTGGCCATCTTAGTCCTCAACCAACCAACAAGTACTGCAGAAGCACCAGTGAGCTTCCAGACGCTGATACATCAACTGATTGATCAACCCTGCTCTCCCTTACATGACTTTCCATCTCCCAGCACCACTGGCTCTCTCTCATGCCTCTCTCTCTCTCCTCTCTTCTCTTTCCTTTCTCTCTTCCTCCTCTCTCCCTCTCCCTTTATCCCTCCCTCCTTCTCTCTCTCCACTCTTCTTTCTCTCTCCTTCTATTCCTCTCTCTTTCTTTCTCTCTTTCTCCTCTCATTCCCTCTCTCCTTCTCTCCTCTTGTGTTCTCTCCTCTCCCTCCTTTATCTCTCTTCTCTCTCTCCCTTTCTCTTCCTTCTCTTCTCTCATTCTCTTTCCCTGTCTTTCTCTCATCTTTTCTCTTTTTTCTCTTTCCCTTTCTCTCTCCTTTCTCCTTTTTTCTCTTTCCCTTTCTCTCCATTCATCTCTTGTCTTTCTTTCCCTCTCTTCCTCTCTCTCTCTTTTCACTCTCCTTTTCTCTCTCTTCTCATTCTCTATTTTCCCTCTCCCTTTCTCTCTCTTTCCCTCTTTTCCCTCTCCGTTTCTCTCTCTTCTTTCTTACTCTCTTTTTTTACCTCTCTGTGTGTCTCTCTCCTTTCATCTCTCTCTTCCTTTTCTCTCTTTTCTCTCTCCCTTTCTATCTCTCTTCCTTCTCTATCCCTCTCTTCATCCCTCCTTCCATATCTCTCTCTCTCTCTCTCTCTCTCTCTCTCTCTCTCTCTCTCTCTCCCCCTCCCTCTCTTTCCCTTCCCTTCCCATACTTCATCTTCAAAGTTCATTTCAAATGCTACTTCCTTCCTGGTGCCTTTCCTGCTTGCTCCAGATTCTAGCATCTTCTGGCCAAAACTACCTTGCCTATATAATGTAAATTTGATGTATACCTGTCTGTGTGAGTGCCATCTTGCCTGATAGAATGAAAACTCCTTGAAGGCAAGGACTGATTCATATCTGTTTTCACATGCTCCGTGCCTAACACACAGTGAATGCTTAATAAATGCTTGCTGCATGATTGACTGATGTGAGCATAACCATGCAGGAGGGAGAGTCACACAGCTCCAGGATGGCCAGCAAGGAAAGCTGGATGCTTTGCTTTGGTTGCCAACTGATGTTGACTGTGTATCTGGGATACTGACAAAGCACCTCTGGATTGGGGAGGTGGACATGGGATAGGGTTCCTCAATGCTCACTTCTCCCCCTCCATTCACTCCTCTGTCCCTTCTCTCCCTCCCAGGTGTGGTTCAGTAACCGCAGGGCACGGTGGCGTAAGCAGGCTGGCGCCAATCAGCTTGCAGCATTCAACCACCTTCTCCCGGGAGGCTTCCCACCTACAGGCATGCCTACGATCCCGCCATATCAACTGCCGGACTCCACCTACCCCAGCACCACCATTTCCCAAGGTGAGCCAGGGCCCAGGAGTTGTTAAGTACTCCCTTTGCCCCTCTTCTTCCTCTGGCCTTCTTCGTGTGCTCCTCCTCCCCCTCTCTAAGATCCCCCAGGAAACAGCACCTGCTGGTGCAGATCCTGTCCCGGAACCATGATGTCAGACAGCAGCTGTGGCCACACAGGGCCAAATCACGCTGAGGAAGAACTGCTAAAGGCCTGGCCCAGCCTCCAGATGTTTCCAGGGCATCTAGCTCTTTGGCAGAGAGCAGACCAACCCTCTGGGGAACTGATGGAAACATTTCTCATCTGGGAATTTGGCATTGTGGACAGACACAGCTTGGGCCCATCCTAGAGGAGGGGAGCAGGAATGGGAAGGCTGGGATAAGTTGTCTGCACTATTTAGTCCCAAATCTATAGCAGGTGCAAGAAAAAGGTTTCGGGCTTACTAAATCCACTTTGGTTGGGATCTCGATGAGGATTTCATCCACTCAGTGGCTTTGGATTCATGAGGATTTGTTTGGCCTGCTTGGGGAAGTGGGGCTCCTCTTCCATAGCTGGGGCTCTACTGCATTGGAGTTAGAAGGCCAGGGTTTGAATCCCAGCTCTACTGTGTGTTCTGTGTTCTATTACCTTGGATAACTTACTGACCCTCCATGGACTTAATTTTCTTCATTATAAAGCAGTTGAAGTAGATTATCTTTAAGAGACTTTCTTTCTTTAAAACCCTGTGTTCTTTGATCACTCCCAGCCCTGACATTCTGTGTTCTAAGGGCCTTCCCTACTCTGACTTTCTGGGTTCTAAGGGCCCTCCCAGCTCTAATATTCCATGTTCTAAAGGCCCTCCCAGCTCTGACATCCTGTGTTCTAAGGGCCCTCCCAGCTCTGACATCCTGTGTTCTAAGGGCCCTCCCAGCCCTGACATTCTGGGTTCTAAGGGCCTTCCCTACTCTGACTTTCTGTGTTCTATGGGCCCTCCCAGCCTGGACATCCTATGTTCTAAGGGCCCTCCCAGCCCTGACTTTCTGGGTTCTAAGGGCCCTCCCAGCTCTAATATTCCATGTTCTAAAGGCCCTCCCAGCTCTGACATCCTGTGTTCTAAGGGCCCTCCCAGCTCTGACATCCTGTGTTCTAAGGGCCCTCCCAGCCCTGACATTCTGGGTTCTAAGGGCTCTCCCAACTCTAAGGGCCCTTCAAATTCCAACATTCTTTGTTCTAACATTCTATTTTCTGTCATTCCCTATTCTAAGATCCCTCCCAGCTCTAGCATTCTACTCTCCAAGAACTCTTCCCCTCCTCACATTCTTTGATCCTATAATTCTAAGGCATCTTCCTGGTCTCTTGGCAGATGGGGGAAGCACAGTGCACCGGCCCCAGCCGCTCCCGCCCTCCACCATGCACCAGGGGGGACTGGCCGCAGCTGCTGCAGCTGCTGACACCAGCTCTGCCTATGGGGCCCGCCACAGCTTCTCCAGCTACTCGGACAGCTTCATGAACCCGGCGGCCCCCACCAACCACATGAACGCAGTCAGCAGTGGGCTATCTCCCCAGGTATGTACCCATACACCGTCACTCCCACATTGCGACCTTTGTTCCATCTAGAAAGGAAGACACCACACTTGGACAGCACAATTGGTCAGAAGCACCTCCTAAGGAGACAGGAGTGCTGTTGACTGGTGAAAACAACTAGCTGGGTGAACCTGGGCAAGTTACTTAACCTCTGTTTGCCTCAGTTTCTCCATCTGCAAAATGGGGATAATAGTAGCGCCAACCTCCCAGAGTTATTGTGAAAATCAAATGAGATAATATTTGTGGAAAGAGCTTAGCACAATGCCTGGTACATAGTAGGTACTACATACAAGCTTGTTCTCTACCTCCCTCCCTATTCAAAGGTCTTATGGGAGCATAGAGGTGGGCAGGCTCTCCCCAGAAGCATAAGGTCCTTGTGCAATATCCATCTGAACTTCAGGAAATGAAGGCCATGTGTCCCTACACCTGTAGCATTCAATGTTACCTTGACCTTCACAATGGGTTATATCTAATTGTGTTGTTAACAACTGTCTCCTGGTCTCCATTTAGCTTCTCTTGGACACGTGGAGAGAGAGTTTCTATAATAGATGGTGCTTCCTGTCAGCCAGGTGCCAAGCAGCAAACATTGATTGAATGAATTGAATCTAGGCCTTGTCAGGAGCCAAAGGGCAGACCCCACCCGATTAATAACATTCCTCTTGCCCAGCCTGCTCACACAGCCCTTATCAAAAGGCCAGTTTCATCTTTTCCAGCTCTGTTTCACCTCCTAAATAGTCAGCCAATGAAAAGAAGGCCTAATGAAGACATTTCATCGGCTAATGGAGCAGTCTCTATGTTGTTCATAGGATATTACATGTGGTTGGGGTCTGGGACTAGAACCTTCTATACTTATCCCCCTTCCCCTGACCCAATAGTAGTGGTCTACTAGTAGCAAATAGGTGTGGTGCAGGGCATCCCATTGTCCAAGGGACAATAAAACAGGGGTCCATAAAACTGGAGCTTTGTCCTAATGTTGCCTTTTGGAATCAAACACCATTGAGAATGGTGATTGGTTGCCTGAATGAATCGGGGAGGGGGTGGTGAGAACTACAAGGGACCTTGGAGTCTGGAGGATGACCTGTCCTAGCCACATGTTAGGATTGCTTTAGATGGTGGGAGGGAGAAGTTGTTATAGATGGCTTTGAAGGAACTTCCAGGCCCATATTGGGTTACCATAGTCACTTCTTGAGTATCCAAGGCATTTTCCCCATACATTTTCTTTTATTTATTTTGGACTTCACAAATATCAATAAATATGAACATTTCTGTACATAAAGAACAATAAAAGAAGACTGTGACATCATGAATCTCTATGACAGCTTGATTTTAAGTATATATTAAATTTAACCCAATATTTCCAATAATGCTGCCCTCCTAGTCTATGTCCCCTCCTGAACTCCTTCCTTTTCTCTTTTCTGTGTATTTTGAATAGTTTCATTGATGCTTCCTTTTTTGCTCTTTTTTTTGCCATCACTACCACCCTACCCTCCTCACCCCCATGAAATAAAAGTGTACCATGTAACAATTAAGTATAAGTAAATTCACATATTAGTTGTGTCTGAAAATGTATGTCAGATTCTACCCCTATAGTCCATCACCTCTCTGACAGGAGGTGGGTGGCATACTTTATCATCAGTCCTCTGGAATTGTGGTTGGCTATTGATTGAATCGATCACAGTTCTTAAGTCTTTCAAAGTTGTTTGTCTTTACAATGTTGTTATCGCGTTCATTGTTCTCCTGGTCTTGCTCACTTCTCTCTGCATCAGTTCATATAAGTCTTACCAAGTTTCTCTGAAGCCATTCCATTCATCATTTCTTATAACACCACAGTATTCCACCATACCCATATAATGTAATTTGTTCAGCTACTCTTCAGCCACCCCCTTAGATTCCAACTCTGGGTTACAACAAAAAGTACTACTCTCAGTATTTCATACATAACTCTAGCATGATTTTTCCCTATCATCCACTATGCTCCCGAGTCTCCTGTCCTTAATATTAACTGATTAGAGGTCAAGATGTGAACTTATTTCCATGTAAGCAAAAGAAAAATGCAAAAAGCATGGTACATGAGTTCCCTAAAAATGGGACTTCCAAAGTTATATTGAAATTTTTTTGGTTAGTGCCAAATGATTATAATTTAGTAGGCTTCAGATTTCCTGATTGTGATATTCTAAACATTCTCAGGAACATAATTTCATGGTTTTTGTCTAGAGTAATGAGTCCTTATTCCTGTGCCATCCTTTATATCCAGAAACGATACTTTTAGCATGGCAGCTACAGGGCCTGTGCTTTGATTTGACATCTGGCCAGTGGGGATGCCCAGGCTGCCCCAAGCCAGTCACACCCTCTCACCCCAAGACTCAAAGTTTACATTAGGGGGTATAGCCTGTAGAGTTAAGCTTTTCTGATGAAAGCTAATTGGCCCCAGTGGGAACTGAACCCGTGACCTTGGGCTCATTAGACCTGATGGCTAACCAGCTGAGTTAACCTTTAGAAGTAGGTAGATAGACACAACAGAAACTCCAATAAGGATGGGTGAGAGCAGGCTATAGAGGCCCAGGAGTTGGAGGGGGCTGGGGGAGATTGGTTGTACTTCTTATAGGAGACTGTTAGTGGTCTAGACAATGTTTGTTGAAAGAAGTGAGTATGTAGGAGGTATCAATGAGGTATGTTTCATCTGAGAGGAATGGGGAAGCCCTTGGAACATAGAATTTCAGAGCTAGGAGGGCCTTAGAATAGAGAATTTAGGAGCTGTGAGGGCCCTTAGAACACAGGATGTCAGAGCTGGGAGGGCCCTTAGGACACAGAATGTCAGAGCTAGGATGGCCTTTAGAAGACACAATGTCAGAGCTGAGGGGACCCTTAGGAGACACAATGTCAGAGCTGGGAGAGGCCTCAGAACACAGAATGTCAGAGCTAGGAGAGGCCTTAGAACACAAAATGTCAGAGCTGGGAGGGCCCTTAGAACACAGAATGTCAGGGCTGGAAGAGACCTTAAAACATATATAAGGGTTAAGAGGGCCCTTAGAACACAGAATGTCAGAGCTAGGATGGCCTTTAGAAGACACAATGTCAGAGCTGGGAGGGCCCTTAGAACACAGAATGTCAGAGCTGGGAGGGCCCTTGGTATAAGGAGGGAATAAACAGTGAACCAGGTGACTGGAATTTTGAGGCAGCTTATGGTATAGTAAAGGGAATGCTTGGCCTAGAGTCAGGAAGATCTGGGTTCAAAGATCCTGGGCAAGTCCCTCATTTTACAGATGTGGAAACTGAGGACCAGAGAGGTTATTATATAAATAGAAGTTATTATATAAATTTATTATATATTATTTACTATATAGTATATAATTATTATATTATATAAATTTATTGTATATTATATAAATAGCCAGAGGCTATTTAGGCAGTAAGTGTCAGATGTGGGATTCGAACACAAGTCCTCTGACTCCAGAACCAGTGTCCTTTCCGTTGTTCCATTTCTTCTGCTCCCATCAGTTTATAATTTGCTATTTCACCAAAGTAAAAAAAAAGCCAAGAAACACGTCCCATCAGATATCCTGTAGGCCAGATTCCCAGAGTTGTCTGGTGAGAACGGATACTAAGGCAATCAAATTTTTAACAGTAGTAGAATGTTAAAGAGCGGTAATGTGATCAAGTTGATAGAAAGCTGTCCTGGGTTCAAATCCTGCCTCTGACATATACTGGTTGTGTGACTCTGGTCAGATCTCTAAGACTGTAAGTTACGGAACAGGTACTGATCTGCATTGATAGAGGGAGTTTCCATACCAGCAGCCCTTTACACCAAGGAAATCATAGATCCAATTGAAAAAAGAAAAGAAAAGTGGATTGTAAGTTCCTTGAGGGCAGAAACCTTCTCATCTTAAAAAAATCTGTGTATCCTTATTATAAGTGCACTGAAGGCACTTCTGTATCCAGAAGGCACTTACTAAATGTGTATGGAGTTTTCAGCACTTTGTGCCCAGCAGATGCTCAACTAATGTTTGAGCTAAATAACAAGTACAGACATCCAGTGGCATAGCCCACTCAGGCACAGAACTCCCAAGCTCAGAAGACCTGCCAGTGTCAACCTCCCTGTTAGCTGGGACTATAGATGTGCACCATCATGCCCAGATCCATCCCTTCTTTTTGATCCAGCATCAGCTCCAACTTGTTTTCTCATTAGTGGGAATGAGCTACATCTTATAAAAGACATTGACAGTTTGGAGTGAATCCAGAGGGAGGTGACCAGGATAGTGGAAGCACCAGACACCATGCGTTATTATTGTCCTTCATTCTCAAAGAGGACCAGTTAGAGTCAAGGTACAGCATGTCCAACTGTGGCCGATCAGACCAATATGAGTGCTAAATGCTCCACCACAGGTCCTGGGCACATAGTCCATTCTGAAAATTTGGGGTGGACTCTCTAAATTTGAGCATCTTGCATTTCTTTTGGGCTACTTCAGTTCTGCTTTGCTCACAGAGCACAGTGCCTTCTCTGATGTGGGCACACCATGCTGAGCGGTCCTGTGCCACTATCTCCTATGTCACACAATCAATTCCAAAGTTCTTAAGAGAGACCTTGAGAGCATCTTTGTATCACTTCTTCTGACCACCATGTGAGCTCTTGCCCTGTGTGAGTTCTCCATGAAATAGTGTTTTAGGCAAGTGTACATTTGGCATTCAAACAATGTGGCCAGCCCATTGGAGTTGTGTATATAAGCATTGACAGAAAGATCTAGGGGGTATCCAGTCTAGAGAAAGAAGACTTCAAGGTGCTTGTTTGGGGGAAAGAGACATTAGCACTGTATTCTAGTAGTATTTGAAGGGCTCTCAGGGCTGAGGGGTGGGAGAGGGCAAATTACAGAAAGGAACATTTCTATCAGGTATTATTTCTCAGCAATGAGGCTATCCAACACGGGGTCACCAAGGGATTCCTCTCTCAGGTGTGGGTTGGGCTAGATGGTCCCTGAGGTCCTTCCAAGGCAGAGATTCTGTGATGATGCCCCAATAGGAGGGATTCCTTTGCCCCTCAGCTGGGGTGAAAGGGAGGAGGGCACAGCCTGTGTCCAGCAGTGGCCATCTGTCCTTGCCACTAGTCTGTTGCCCTATCCAGTTACCCCTGGATTGGGTGTCTTGGCCAGAGCCCCAACAGTCTCCATCCTAGTAATTGAAATTCTATAGGAAGGGTATTTTTTCAGCCTTGCAAAAGGAAAAAGGGATTAGGTAGGCAGGTTATCAGTAGATATGACCTTCTCTCTGCCAGAGTCCTGCAGCCAGCCTTGCTTGTTGCCTGAAGGCAAAAAGGCCTTCTTCCTTGCTCAGCATGACAGAGTGGGCACACCAATCGGGCATGGGATGGGGTGGCGGGGAGAGAGGTTTGTTGCTCAGGCCCCACCAGTTTGCCCCACTCTGTCTTTTTTTCCATCAAAACCCAGACCTGGTCCTTTTAATTAACAGACATGGCCTTTACTCTGAAACAGACTTTGAGATTCTTCCCTCCATCCCATTACTTTAAAAAGTATTTTCATTTTCAAACATATCCTCCCCCATACAGCAATTCACCCCTTGGAAAACAAAGAATGAAAAAGAGAGAGAACCAAAGAGATTCCCCAAAACCAGACAATCCATCCTTGGAACCTGACATTCTCTTTGATGTTCCATACCCACAAGTTGCAAAAAAATCAACCCATTTATTTTATAAAGACTGAGGCCCAAAGACATTGTCCAAGGTCACATGACTAGGGAGCAGCACAGCCTTGATTCTCATCCAGTCCCTTGCTGCCTGTTTCCAAGCTCCTTCCACACTACCAAGTGACTTCTTCAAACTGCCATTGAGTTTTAAGGTCTGTGAAACACTCTCTTCATGAAAATTCTGTGAGGTTGAGAGCATAAGCATTATTCTCCCCATTTTATAGATGAGAGAACTGAGCCCCAGAGAGATTGTCAGTCCATAAGCATTTATTAAGCACCTACTGTGTGCCAGGCACAGTTCTAAACACTGAGGATTCCAAGAAAGGTGAAAACAGTTCCTACCCTCAAGGAGCTTATAGTCTAATGGGGTCAAAAATATATAATGAAAAATAGTCTCAGAGAGGAAGGCTCTAGCAGTTGGGGGACCTACAAAAGGCCTCCTGCAGAAGGATCGAGGGGAGTCTTGAAGGAAGCTTAAGAAGCAGAAGTGAGAAGAGACAGCATCACAGGCATGGGGACCAGCTTGAGCAAAGGAGTGGAGGTGGGAAATAGAGTGTTGTGTGAAAAGAATAACAAGTAGGGGATACCTGGATTATTGAGTTTGTGGAGGGGAGAAATATGTAAGAAGCCTGGAAAGCTATTCAGTGTTCAATATTCAGCCTTCAACATGGAGAAGAGTATTTTTCTGAAGCTCTTGGCCAAGGGATCACAGTATCAGATTGATGACTGGAAGGACCCCTCAGAGGCTATCTAGTTCAGTCATTAGCCCTTTCATTTGACAGATGACAATACCAAAGGTCATGGGGGTGAATTGACCCATCTAGGGTTGCATTCACTCCCTGGTGTCAGAGGCAGAATCTGAACTCAGGTCTTCTGACTCATCTCCAATGTTCTTCCCACCGTCCCCCTGCCCCACTGGTTGCCCCCAGCTACCTCACGTGGTTACATGAGGATCATGGGTGCAAAGGAATGTGGGAATAGTTTTCAGAGTTAAATGTAGGTTGGTATCACTGAGGACCTGGGATGTGCCTGGACCCATAGTCCGTCTTTGTTTATTTTTTAGTGATTAGAAGGGGACATTAGAACATTTGAGTCAGTAGAATGAGCAGGAGAGTGAGAGAGGCAAGAGACCCAGGTTCCAGCCCCAACTCTGCCAAATATTAGCTGCGAGTTTTGGATTAAATTCTTTAGTTTCCTCCCTCTGACAGGGAATAAGCACCTACTATGTGCCAGGCATTACTGTGCTAAGCACATTTTACAAATATTGTCTCACTTAATCCTCACAGCAACCCTGTGAGGCAGGTGCTGTTATTATCCCCATGTTACAGATGTGGAAACGGAGGTTTCCACAGAAAGAGCAGAAAGAGGTTAAGTGACTTGCCCAGGGTTTGAACTTGGTTCTTTCTGAGTCCAGGCCCTGGACTCTATCCACTGTGCCACCCAGATGCTTCTGGCAAATGGAGAGAATGGCATTTGTACTTTAAAAAAAAGTTTTATTGATGCCCCAGAAACATACAGAGACTGGGCAATTCACATAATCTCTTCCTGCCTCAGTTTCCCCATCTGTGAAATGGGGAGAACAATAGCACCCACCTGATAGTGTTGTTTGGAAGATCAAATGAGATATAAGTAAAATGTCTGGAACAGGGTGTGGCTCATAGTAGGAGTTTAATAAATGCTTGCCCCTCCTTTTAAAAAGTATTTTAATCACTTCCTGGCTCCCCTTTCCCTCTTCCCAATAGAACCCTCCCTTGCAACAAAGAATAGTGTGGCAGAACAAATCAACCCACTGGCCGTGTTCAATGATGTATGCCTGATTCTGCACCTGTGGTCCACCACCTCTCTTCCTTGACCACCAGTCAGTCCTTTCCCCTTCCAGAACCATCTCAGTCACTCCCCTGATGCCTGGCTGTCCCAAGCCTAATCCCCTGACCCCTGGGGCTGACAGCATCCTTCTCTTCTCAATATCTGAGCTCCCATTCTAGTCTTGGCCCCAGCTGGGACCCTCTGTCTGACAGAAGCTAAAGAGGGGAGCAAGCAGGCCCCCACCTGCCCCCTTAATAATGGAATCACAGAATTTGAGAGAAAGGACCCCAATGACCATCTCATCTAAGCCATAGCACAAAGGAAGCTCCGCTATAACATACCCCACAAGGGGTCATCCAGCCTCTGCTTGGAGACCTCCTGGGGTGGGACCCCCCGCCTTATCCCAGCTTATGGCACTTGAAAGTTCACAGATCAGCTTCCTTACAACACTCCTGTGAAGTAAGCAGCACAAGCTTGAAGATGCCCATTTTCCAGATAAGAAAATCGAGGTCTGGAAAGGTAGCCAGGGTCACAGAGCTAGTAAGTGTTAATCAGCACTAAAATGAGATGCCACGATGACTGCCTACAAGACCATGGCTTTTGTTTTCCCTTCTTTGATGCATTATTAAAAATCTTTTCTTGCCTGATATCCCAGTCCTACCAAATGACCCCCCCTGCCCTCCAGTAACAAGTCAAACAAAACAAATCATCACGTTGACCCCATCTGAATATCTGAGCCTCATCCAACACCTATAGACAGGACAGAGTAGTGGAAGGAGTCAGGAAGGCCTGGGTTCAAATTCTGCCTCAGACACTCAATAGCTCCGTGACCTGGTCCAAGTTATCTATAAAAGGAAAAGGTTGGACTCTTAGGTTCCTTCCCAACTCTAGATCCCCGGCCCTATGATGGATGCCCACTAAGTTCTCTTCTCAGCTCTGTGACCTCTCAGCCAGGAGCTGGGAGTCATATTTTGCTCTCAGTCCTCTATGTGATGATTAAGACTATGTAGCGATGGCTCATGAACTCTCAATCTCATTACTTGGCCCACTATTTCTGTCCTCCATATAAGAGCAGAATTCGCCTACGTAACATTTTTGACAGTGAGCCATAAAGATTATTACATCTAGCACACAGAAGGTGCTTAATAAAATTGTTCATTTTTGACAGCGAGCCATCATGATTACTACACGTAGCACAATAGGTTTTTTAATAAAAGCCTGTTTATCTAGAGTCCTCCCAGTTATGGGGAACTTAGCATCTCCTGAGTCATCCTTTTCTGCTGTCGAACAGCTCTGTTAAGGAATTCTCCCTTATATGGGGTCCATATCTGCCTCATTGCTGCTGGTCTTCCCTTCGGTGGCCAAGCAGAGTGTTTAATCCGAATTCTACACAATGACTCTTCACGTGATGAAAATAGCATTTGCCATCCTATTCTCTCCCTTCCCATCCCACCCCCTGCCCAAGTCTTCTTTTCTCTAGGGGTTTGGATTTGCTCCAGTAGCACTAGTGTGTCAGTGGTTCTCAGGGGAAAGGAGAAGCCCTCAGTAGGAAGCTTCAGACAAACAGCAGGTGGCTAGGTCTGTAGGTATTCATCTCATCACTGGCTTATTGCTCCTGGCGTCTGCTTCACTCTACAGCCCCTCGATAGACAAGATGTGTGATGTTTCCATGACTGCACCCCAGGAAGCATCCACTGAGAGAGACCATAGCAAGGGCAGAGACTTACATAGAAGAAAGGGAAACCAATATCCCCAAAAGATGACTAGCTGTGACATTCTCTGTTCTAAGGTCCCTCCTCACTCTACCAGTCTATGTTCTAAGGTTCCACCTAGGTCCAATTCTGAGATCCTTTCTAATTCAGATGGTCTATGCTCCAAGACCTCTCCATCTCTGACATCCTGTGTTCTTAGGGTCCTCCCAGCTCTGACATTCTTCCTCCCGCCTACCTTCCTTCCTTTCTACCTTACCTCCTTTATTCCCTTCTTCTTCCTTTCTTCTTTCCTTTTTCCCATCTTTCCTTCTTTCTTCCCTCCCTCCCTCCATCTCTTTCTTCCTCTCTCCCTTCCTCTCTTCCTTCATTTCTTCTTCTCTCCCTCCCTCTCTTCTTTCCTTTCTTCCTCAATCCCTCCTTCCCTTTCTTCCTTCCTTCCTTCTTCCCTCCCTCCCTCCCTTCCTTCAAAGAGAGAAAACTTCTTAATGTACTACAAAGGGCTCTGAACTAGTAGACCCAGCACAGTGTCTTGCACATAGTAGGCACTTAATAAACTTCTGTTGAATTAAATTGAATGGAGTTGAAATAGAGCTGGGCTTAAATCCTGGTTCTGAGGCTTACCACTAATCCAGGACAAGTCACTTCACATCTGAGACTCAGTTTTCTCATCTGTAAAATGGTAATACATGCATTCCCTACTTCATACGTTTTTTTTTTTTTTGGTAAGGAAAGTGCTTTTCATTGTACAAATGTGATCTATTATTCATTTATTCTTTCATTCAATGAATATTTGTTAATCATCTGTTCTGTATAGAGTATGTGCTATGCCAGGTGCCAAGGGTCTCTGTCTCAAAGGAACTCCTAACCTCTAAGTAGTAGGGAAAAGGACATGTCTACAGAAACATAGAACACCAAACACACAATGATTGATGCAGACAACGAGCACAAAGGGTACCGAACAAGATCAGTTGAGGATGGTGGAAGTCTTGTGAAGATGTTCCATCTGGAAGGATGCCTTAGGAATAATCTAATTCAAGCCCGAGGAGGAAACGGGGGCCCAGAGAGGGAAAGTAACCTGCCTAAGGTCACCCAGCTAGGAAGTAGCAGAATTAGGAGCTGACAGATTTCCAGTCTCCCACCAGCGCTCTCTTCCCAATGGACGGTAACTGCCTCCTACCTGCCTACACTAGGGAAGAAGGACGTGTCTCTCCACCAGGCCTTGGGGACTTCCTCTGGCTCTCCCTCCTCTGGCTTTTAGTTTGTTATTTATTTATTTCTATTGATAACACCATGTTTTTAATGAGCATTTAAAGCGAGTGGTGCTGGACCAGAGAAATGTAGGAAGGAGGAGAGAGAGATTTGTCATAAGGAAACTGGGGAGGGGGGAGGAGAGGAGGGGGTGGTGTTAAAGAGCCCAGAATTTAAAAAAAAACAGATGCAAATCACTAGTAGGAGAGAAAATTATGTGCAATTACTTCCTGATATTGGAAGGCTTTGCCCAGCCCAAGCAACAAGATCTCATTAACAAGCAGAAAATAAGATTGAAATGGTGTGTAAAAGAGCTGAAAAATGAATTTGAATGCTGCATTTGTCCACAATTACCCCCTCCTTCACACATATTTTATTGCAATTTTTTTTATTATTCTTAATCTCTCCATCCCTCAAAGCAGATTGGGGACATCCTGGCATTACCGGGGCGGCTGGAGGAAGCGCTGAGGATTTCCCATTTGCCTGAAAAGGAGACCCTTCTCTCGCAAATTTTCCAGGGTTGGGTTTTGGAGGGATCAGAATTCATTTCCCCAGCTTATCAGGCTGTAGGAACACAGGGCTTTTGCACAGGTTCGAGCCTCAGCTGATCTCTCTCTCCCGTTCCCACCAAAGCCTTTCTTCTCCCTTCTAGGAAGCCTCTCTTTTGGCCTGTGGCTAATGTCATCTCATCAGATCATAGGATTTAGAGCAGGAAGGAACCTTCAAAATCATCTCATCCAACCCTTTCATTTTACATGGGAGGAAACTGAGGTCCAAAGGGAAGAAGTGACTTCTCCAAGCTTATACAGCTGAGAGGACATAGAGCTCAGATTGGAAACCAGAGCCTCTGACTCCTAATCTTTATTCCCCCTTGTTTACTTGCTTGAGCCTCCTCCCATTGTCTTCCCTTGTCTCCTTTAGCCTCTCTCTGATAGATTTTTGCACCATCTGGTTAATCCAAGTCTCTCCCTTTCTCCTCCTCCTCCTCCTCCTCCTCCTCCTCCTCCTCCTCCTCCTCCTCCTCCTTCTTCTTCTTCTTCTTCTTCTTCTTCTTTCTCTCTCTCTCTCTCTCTCTCTCTCTCTCTCTCTCTCTCTCACACACACACACATATACATTCTCTCCCTCCTCTCTCCTCTTTCTTCCTCCCTCCCTTCTTCTCCTTCTCCCCCCTCTCCTTCTCTGCACCCTGTCTGTCTCTTTCTGTCTGTCTCTATCTCTGTCTCTATCTCTGTCTCTATCTATCTATCTCTATCTCTGTCTCTCTATCTCCCTCTCTCACTGTCTCTCTCTTTTTTTCTCTCTCTCTCTTTACTCTCTCTCCCTCCCCCCTCCTCTTTCTTCCTCCCTCCCTCTTCCTCCTCCCTCCCTCTCCTTCTCTCTCCCCTCTCTTTCCCTCCCTCTCTCTGCCTCCCTCCCTCTCTCCCTCCCTCCCTCTCTCTCTCTCTCTCTCTCTCTCTCTCTCTCTCTCTTTCTCTCTCTCTCTCTCTCTCTCTCTCTCTCTCTCTCTCTCTCTCTCTCTCTCTCTCTCTCTCTCTCTCTCCATTCCTACTTCCCAGGCATCCAAGTTAGGTCTCAGAGGGTAAAACCTAAGCTCTGTTCTCTGGCCATTCTCAAGTTTTTCCCCACTGGCTCTCTCACCCTTAGAGCTATGTGGTCTCTTTAAAGGGTCAGATATACAATAGCCATGACTCAATCAATCATCTGTCTGGCCAACAAGTAACCAGAGGGCAAGGGTCCTGTTCCCAGCCTTAAATAGGTAGGAGAGGAGCAACCACCCTTCTCAAAGGGGGGGATGGATATTCATGTGTCCATGCCTGGTATAAAGATCTTCAGGTCAGGAAAAAAGCCTCCTCTCTTAACCTGATCGAACTGATCCAGCCACTTCTAACCACAACCTCTATAACTATGGGCCCATCTGACTCTTGGATTCTGTGTTCAAAGTTCTACTCAGTTCTGCCATTATATCTTTTAAGGCCCCTTTTAAGGGCCCTCCCAGCTCTGACATCCTGTGTTCTAAGGGCCCTCCCAGCTCTGACATTCTGTGTTCTAAGGGCCCTCCCAGATCTGACACCCTGTGTTCTAAGGCCCCTCTCTGCTCTGACATTCTGTATTCTAAGAGCCCTCCCAGCTCTGACATCCTGTGTTCTAAGGACCCTCCCAGCTCTGACATCCTGTGTTCTAAGGTCCCTCCCAGCTCTGACAGTCTGTGTTCTAAGGGCCATCCCAGATCTGACACCCTGTGTTCTAAGGGCCCTCCCAACTCTGATATTCAACATTCTAAGCCCTGACATACTATGAATCCAAGGTTGATATCTTTGCCTGGGCTGGCCCAGCTTTCTCTGCTGAACTCTTTTCCTTTACCATCCCCTGTCCTTTCCTCACTCCACTGCCCAACTCCCAACATGATAGGACACTGTTCTTCAACATTTAGCCCACATTTTTTAAGAACTTATTAAATGCTAGGCACTGTACTAGCTGTTGAAGATACAGATATAAAATAAATGAGTACCTGCCCTCAAGGAGTTTCTGTTCTATTTGGGGGAAACCAATATAAACCTAGAAAATAAGATTATTATTGTTGTGTATCAAATCCAACTCTCCATGACCCCCTTTGGGGTTTTCTTAGCAAAGACACTGGAATGGTTTGCCATTTCCTTCTCCAGCTCATTTTACAGATGAGGAAACTGAGGCAAACAGGGTTAAGTGACTTGCCCAGAGTTACACAATTTGTAAGTATCTGAGGCTGGATTTGAACTCACAAAGATATGTCTTCCTGACTCCAGGCCAGTAGGCTCTATCAAGTGAGTCACCTAAGTGCAAAATGCTTATACGCAAAAAGAAAGACAGTGCTTGCCATTAAGGAGCTTCCCCCAATCAGGAGGAAGACAACATATAAAAAGGAACTGAAGAGTAAGGAGTGGCAAAGGTTCTTGCTTGGGGGTATGGTGGACAAAGTTGGGAAAGTTGGAGCAAACCCTAAAGAGGAATGAAAATATAGCTGTCCCGGGCATGAGGAACCAACCAATCAGAGGAATGGGCCACAGATGTGGGTTGAACTCAAGGAGGCAAGGAACAGTGAAATGATGGGATTCACAAAGCATAAAGGGCCTTCCCCAGGAATTAGAAAACCTTGGTTCTGATCACACTCAGGCTACTGGCAGACATCTTGGGCAAAGCATCAAAGGCTTCAGCCCCTCACTTCCTTCATCTGTAAAATGAGGTCAGAAATCACCTTGGAGATTCTGCCCAGCTCTGATGTTCTGTGTTCTCAGGGCCCTCACAGCTCTGACATCCTGTGTTCTAAGGGCCTTCCCAGCTCTGACATCCTGTATTCTAAGGGCCCTCCCAGCTCTGGCATCCTGTGTTCTAAGGGCCCTTGCAGCTCTGACATCCTGTGTTCTAGGGGCCTCCCAGCTCTGACATCCTGTGTTCTAGGGGCCTCCCAGCTCTGACATCCTGTGTTCTAAGGGCCCTCCCAGCTCTGACATCCTGTGTTCTAAGGGCCTTCCCAGCTCTGACATTCTGTGTATTAAGGGCCTTCCCAGCTCTGACATCCTATATTCTAAGGACTCTCCCAGCTCTGACATTCTGTGTTCTAAGAGCCTCCCAGTTCTTATATTCCATATTCTAAGGTCTTTTCAAGTTCTATCATTCTATGAGTTTATGCCTTTCACTCCATTCAAGAGCCATTTGTTGTATATCTACTCTACACCAGGCTCTCTACCAGGGATTAGGGTCCCAAAGACAAAAATGAAACCATTCCTGCCTTCAAGGACCTTATACTCTACTAGAGAGATGAAACAGGTTCAGCTTAAATGCAATAAGTAATTAGGCAGTGGGTGAGATGGGGAGTTTGCTACAGATCAGGAAAGGCCTCATGGCCCTTAAACTGAGCTTTGGAAGTTGCTCAGAGTTCTGGGAGGTGGAGGTGAAGAGGGACTGCATTTCAGGCATGAGGGACAGCCATTGCATTTAGGCAAACGCATGGAGGTGGGAGATGAAGGGAACAGCCAGAAGGCCAGCATCTCTGGATCCTGGAGGGTGTGGAGGGGTGTCAAGTAGAAGAAGAGGTCTTTGAGTTTCTGTCCCACACTGAAACTCCCCTCTGTGCCCCTGAATGTGTTCCCAGCCCCTTGCTGGAGGTTGTGGCATCTGTTGTCAGGCCTGAAGGTATTAGGTGGCAGTGGGGACATGGAAACATGGAAGCCTTTAGTCCTGGCACCCTTGGGCCTTTCCCAACCCAGGCCACACAGCCCTTGCCAAGATGCCTTTGGTATTTTCCCTCACTCTCCCACCCTCAAATTCAGCTCTGCCTTTTGTGAACTTTTAATCTACATTCTCCTGAAAAGCCGAGTTTTTTCCCCTCCTGCTCAAGTTTTTCACCAAACAATACCATCTGCTCATGTCAATTAGACACTGAGGCTGTGGGCAGCAAGGGGAGGGGGAGGGGAATGGTATTCTCATGTGAAAACAGACCCACATTTATTTCTCTGCCTCTCTCACTTTTTCCTGGGTGGAGGCAAGGGAGAGAGGAAAAATCCACCCGGAGGAGAGGAGAGGGGCTGGCCAGGATCCAAAAATCTTCCCCTAGAGCAGCATCCTTTGGGGCGAAGATTTTTGAGTGTGTATATGTGTGTTTGTGTGTATGTGTGTGTGTGTATGTGTGTGTGTGGTCTCCAGTGGGAACTTGGAGACCTGGGTTCTTGCAGGGACTCCCATATTAGATCATATTTTCCAGGTCTAGTGGGGGATAGAATCATAGACAGAATCTTTGTTTCTTAGAACCATCAAATTCTAGAAATGTGAAAGAATAAAATCCTGATTGCTTAGAACCTGGAATCACCAAATCTCAGTTCTTCTTACCCTCTTAGAATCCCAGGTTAGAACTATAAAGGCAGTTTTACAGGACTAACCTCTGCTTCCTTGTGGTGCCTGGGGAAAGCACTTCGAGCTCAGCAAAGAAGGGATAACACAGGAAGCCCATACTACGGGAAGGCCTCATTTATTGGATCCCACAAATTCAGAATTTGCAGACTGGAGACTAACCTTTGCCATTCTGGATGACGAAACAGGTTTCCTAAACAAACAGCTTAAAGCCATGGGTCAGTGTAGACAAGATTGGGAGGAGAAAGTGGGATTTTAACTTCAGAGCTTCCAGCGTTTTCGGCATTTCATGCCCAGATTTCCAGAGGTGTTGAAGCAGCTCTCACAGCAAAGTAATAAAACATGTCTGTACTCGAAGGCAATAACATAACATTTCTTTAAAATCCAGCCAATTAGTGCTTTACTGAACGCTCATCATGTAGGGATTACAAAGATGACTGAGATCAGAGATCCGAAGCTGGAAAGGACCTTAGCCCAATCCCTTCGCTTTGTGGAAACCGAGGCGTCAAGAACGTCACAAAGGCAGCAAGCGAGAGATCCAGGCTTTGACCTCCAGCCCCACATCTCCACGTTCAGGGCCATTTCCACAGTAACACCATTGTCTCCATGCCCAAGCGGTCCACGGTCCATTTGGGGCCTCATGCCTCAATCACATGAAATAAATAGTGATATGGGGAAAAGCCCTGGATTTGGGAGTTGGGGAACAAGGTTCAAATCCCAGCTTTGCTGATTATTATTCCCTCTGTGAGCTAGGTGGTGCAGTGGGTAGATTGCTGGGCTTGGAGTCAGGAAGACCAGAGTTCAAATCCGACCTCAGACACTTACCAGCTGTGTGACCCTGGGCAAGTCACTTCACCCTGTTTCCTCATCGGTAAAATGAGCTGGAGAAGGAAATAGCAAGTGCCAAGAGAACCCCAGACGGAGTCATGAAGGGTCGGATATCACTGAAACGACTGAATAATAACAAAAATTACCTGTTTGCCCTTAGACAAGTCACCTCTTGGCTGTAATTCAATCATCTGTAACGTGAGGGTTGGTGGGAGGTGGGGAGTTACACTCAATCTCTAAGGTCCCTTTAAACCCCATGACAGCAACCTCCCCCCCACCCACCACCACCATTTAACTGTGTCAGGGGTCAATGACCAGGGAAAGCTTCTTGGGGGAGGGGAGCTGGGACTGAGCCTTGGAAGGA
This sequence comes from Trichosurus vulpecula, assembly GCF_011100635.1. Lineage (NCBI taxonomy): Eukaryota > Metazoa > Chordata > Mammalia > Diprotodontia > Phalangeridae > Trichosurus > Trichosurus vulpecula. Next base: position 51,536,093 of record NC_050574.1, read on the forward strand.
TGAGGCAACCTTGGAGGGGTTGAGGGGAAGACAAGGCATTCCAGGCACAGAGTGGGACAGCCTCTAATCCAGACCTGCCACTAATTACAGCAGGTTAGCCCACCCCACCCACTTGAGGCCGAGCTGGTGCAGGCTGGTTGTATTTATGGGTTAGATTTCTGATCCTATCAAGGATATAAATAACTTTTGGAGTGAGACACGCCCACCCTTCCGATGCCACAGACTCAACCCAGAATTCCCAGTAGAGGAAGGAATACCAAACACAGAACAGGGAGCCCCAGGTTTGAGTCACATTGCTGGCATTTGCAACCTGAGTGTCCTTGGTAGGTAGTGTGGTGGACTGAGCTCTGGGCCTTGAGTTAGGAAGAACTGAGTTCAAATCCCACTTCAGACACTTAGCCTCTTTGTGACCCTGGGCAAGTCACTTAACCTCTGTTTGCTTCAGTTTCCTTGACTGTAAAATGGAGTAGTAATAGCATCTACCTCCCAGGGTTGTTGCAAGGATCAAATGAGATAATATTCATAAAGTGTTTAACACAGTACCTGGCGCATAGTAGGTGCTCTGTAACTGCTCGCTATGAGGATGGTGATGATGACCATTTCCTGCATCCGGAATCTGTACATGTGCAAGGTTTCCAAATCAAACACACGTGTGACTCAGTTTCTCAGATCTCTAACACCCTTCTACATCGGGCTTTCCCAGACTCATGACTATTTACATTCATGACACAGATTCCTGTATTGGTGACCTACTAGCATGTATGACGTGGCTTCCCAGACCAAGAGAGAGGGGAGGTTGACTCTCCCATGCTGCCCTTTTTTCCTGCTCCTCATCCCCTGAGGATCTTTGCTTGGCAATGGATTCCTGTCTGGGGGTGGTTTATCATGACTGATATGGGGAGCCTGGTGGGTTAAGCATGCAAATGCTGGATTTGGCCTTCTTTCTGATTAATACGAGAGCTCAGGACAAGGCAAGGCAAGCAGATAGAGGGGGAGAAAATGAGAGAGATTAGCAATTAATACGGCAGGCAGACTGGGTGAGAACCAAGGAGGGGTGTCCCTTGGGGGATTCCTTGTAGGAGGGAGGCAGCCAGAGGGATCAGGGCCCTGCCACTGAGAGCTCAGGGCTCAGAGCTGGGAGCTGGGGAGAGGACACCTGGACCAGAGAGACCAAAGAAAACAGGAGACTACCAGGTCAGGGAGATCAGGGAGATATGGGAGCAAGGCCTAAGAAGGCCAAGATGGCAGAGCCAGGAGAAGGGGCAAATAGAGCAAAGCTCTATTTCTAGGGGAAATGCTCAGTCTGTATCTGCCATTCTGTCTGCCTAGGAACAGTCTAGAACTAGAAGGGACTATGACCTGTAGAATGTGAAAACAGAATGTCAGAGCTGAGAAGGACCTTAAAATTGAGAATGTCAGAGCTGGGAGGGCTCTTAGAACAGAGAATATCGGATCTAGGAGAGCCCTTAGAATAGAGAATGTCAGAGCTGGGAGGGGCCTTAGGAACCATTTCATACAACCTTCTCATCTTATAGCTGAGGACAGTGAGGCCTAGGAGATATAATGATTTGCCCCAGGTCTCACAGGTTAATACTCAGCAGAGCCATGATTCAAACCCATGTCTTCTGACCTCAAATTTAGCACCTTCACCAGTACTGTGTTCCCTATGGCATTACTCTGTCGCTTGCTTCCTCACCCTCTTCTCTCTTTCATTTTCTCTCTTTGACTCTTACGCCTCTTCCTATCTACCTGTC
>NC_050574.1:53702363-53800459 GCF_011100635.1 Trichosurus vulpecula
TCTGATGTTCTATGCTCCAAAGCTCCTGCCAGCCCTTGGTTGAATGACCCTGGGCAGGTTGCATACCGTATTTCACTGCATAATCACCACATCCTGTTTTTTCAGTCCAAAAACTGGTTCATAAACTTTCATCATGTAATCATCACACGGTATAATTCTGTTCGTCGAGCTGCTTAAAAGGTAAATAGAGTAGCAATGAATTCACCAGCGGCATATGGGTAAGCATCTATTTATCTCTGGCACATTTCAAGCCTAGAATCTCAGCTCACACTCATTGAAAGTATTCAATTTTAAGGTATATTCATGAGTATTCCATTCATCCTAATCTTGAACCAAAGACAGTTTAGTAATAAATGATTTTTAAATAACACTGGCACAATAAGCTTCACATAATAGTCGCACCCCACTTTTTTCCAAAAAAAATTTGCCATAAAATCTGCGATGATTATGCAGTGAAATATGGTAACCCTTCGGTGCTAAAAGCAACTCTGTAAAGACTGTACATTATAAAAAAGTGCCAATCTGTATGGGTAGGGGAAGTTTCCTCACCTGAGAGTTTACCATGCCAATGAAATTACAAATCTGGTCCTTATCCTCTCCCCCTAAAAATCCTCCTAATTCTAATATTCTGTGATCCTGTGACTTCCAGGAGCGGTCCTTGTAGGGCTTTGGGCTCTAGAACTATCCCAGCCCCATTATGGGAACCCTGACTGGAGAAAGCCCACTTGGCATTATCCACCTTCCAAGGAGGTTGTCAATGGGTTAGACAATGGCTAAACACAAGCACCCCAGTAAGGAAATCTACCGAAACATCACTAAACCAGGCTAATATCTGAGGATAAAAGGGGTGGGAGGCAGAATTAGTGAATGAAACACTTGCCCTGGAGTCTGGAAGGTCTAAGCTCCAACTTCCTCAGGCACTAACTGTGTAACTGGGCAAATCTCTATGCCTCAGTTCCCCCTGTGTGAAATGTTGGACTTAATGCGTCAAAGATCTTCCAGTTCCAAATCCGTAATTCTAAGTCTATACAACTTGAAAAGGGGCAACTCTAACAGAGAAAAGGAATTGTTTTTCCCATCCCACATGTTCAAAGGAATTTGAACAGAGGAGAGATTAATCACCCCAATGGGAGAACCTGGGCACAAGTCACAACTGCTACAGAGGAGATGGAGAATCAGAAGAGATTTTAGGCACAGAATGTTAGGAATGGAAGGAAATTTTAACATAATATGTCAAAGCTGGATGGAACCTTAGAGTCCATCTAGTCCAACCCCCTCACCTCTGGGTGGCTAAGTGGCGAGTTGAACTTGGAATCAGCAAGATTCACCTTCATGAGTTCAAATCCAGCCTCAGACACTTACTGGTTGTGTGACCCTGGGCAAGTCACTTAACCCTGTTTGTCTCAGTTTCCTCATCTATAAAATGAGGTAGAGAAGGAAATGGCAAACCACTCTAGTATTTTTGCCAAAAAAAAAAACCCAAATGGGGTCACAAAGAGTCTGGCATGACTAAAACAACTAAACAACAAACTCTGACTCAAGAGATTAAGTGACTTGCCCAAGGTCACAACAGGTAGCAGAATCTAGGCTAAAACTTAGGTCCTGTGACTCCATATCTCACTGTACTTTCCATTATCCTCCAATGCCTTTCCATGATGCTATGTGGAGTAAGCGCCCGGTAACAGCCACAGTAATTACTGGTTGTATCTTGCTATGTGATAATTAGGCTTAATAAGTCCAAAAGTAATTACCAGGCAGACTGCTCCCTACTTTGGAAAACACCCAGCCATCAGTAATCAAGCAGGAGTCTGATAACAGGAGGGGTGGGGTTGGGGAAGAGTGGGTGCAAGACTGGGGATAGTAATTTATGACTTTAGGATCACCTCAGGCAGGGGTGCAGACCAGTTCCCAAAGTATATGGGGGAAAGACATAGGACCAAGGGAGAAAATGGCCTGGGTTCTTCTCCAACCTTGGGCAGGTCCCGTCTTCATTCTGTGCCTCATTTGTAAAAGGAGGAAGTTGAGGCAGGTGTCAGAGAGGGTTGAAGGCTGGACATGGAGTTCAGAAGACTACATTGCTGTTGAATATCTCCAAGTCTCAGTTTCCTGATCTGTAAAATGGAGATAATGCCATTAGTAATTTGTCAACGCCATTATGAGGGTCCAATGACATCATGGCTAGAAAGCACTTTGCAAACTTTTAAAGCCCTATATAAATGCCAGTTATTAAATACTGTCTTAGTCTCATTTTTTTTCAATAGCATCCAGACGGAAATAATCTTGGGGGAAGTCATTAGATCATATATTTAAAGCTATTAGGGACCTTGGAAGCCATCAAGCACCCACATATCATAGAAGATGAAAGAAACCTCATTCCAGGTCATTCAGCTAAGTAAGTGGGATATGAACCCAGTCCTTCCTGAATCCATCCACTTCTCTGTCCACTAGATCTACCTCCAAGTCAATATCCTACAATTAAAACAACAAATTGCATGTTCTCTGGACAGTTTTCCTTTCTTTCTATCCCCAGAGTTTAGGATAGCACTTTGCACACAGTAAGCACTTAAAGTCTTGTTGATGGACTCATTGTATAAAATTAACTACTTTTTGGTCATTGAATAAAAAGTATTGGAAGGAAGGAAACAAGCATTTATTAAGTACCTACTGTGCACCAGGCACTATGCTAAGCACTTTACAAATACATCCCATTTGGTCCTCACACTAACCCTTCAAGGCAGGTGCCATTAACAACAACAATAATAGCTAACATTTAGATAGCACCTACTATGTGCCAGGCACTGTGCTAAGCGCTTTACAATTATCATCTCACTTGATCCTCACAACAACCCTGGGAAGCAGGTGCTATTATCCCTATTTTACAGATGAGAAAACTGAGGCAAACAGATTAAGTGACTTGCCCTGGGTCACACATCTAGTAAATATCTCAGGCTGAATTTGAAATCAAGTCTTCCTGACTCCAGGCCCAGCGCTCAGCTGCCTCTTTGGGAATGTGAGCTCATCTTCCGTGTGCTGTGTAAGCCATTTAATTTTTCAATGCATCAGTCCCTCATCTGTCAAATGAGGGGGCTTTACTCAATGGCCTCTGAGGTCTCTTCTGAATAATAATTACCATTATCATTTGGTTCAGACATTATGTTCGAAGGCACTCCCCTATACCTCCACCCTAGCCCCAGGTCAATGCTAACTTTCTGTGTGTCTATACTATGGCCAAGTGTATACAGACAGACCCTGAGTAAGTTAAGGAATGGGAGCCATTACTGAGGTTAGCCAGACTCTCCTTTAGCAGAATGGAGGCAAGAGGTGCCAAGCCTTTGCCTGGGGAAGGTGGGGGATGATTGACAGCACCTGGCAGAAGGCTTCTTCCTAATGACTCTTAATGGCTGCATCTTTTGTTGCGGGAGGATTGTCTTTCCTTGTATCTTTTTTTAAGAAAAGGCATTTTACACACACACACACACACACACACACCCCTTTTCTCTGGCTGGTTCTCAAAGGGACAATGGCAGGATTCCACCTCCTTTCCTGGCCAGTGTCAAGGGAGCTCTCTGACCATCACCAGTGGGGTGGCGCTGGGGAAGGAAATATATAGCCTCTTTATTTTAGCTGAGAATCCTACCAGCCCAGTATGCCTCCAGGCCTGACAGCTCAATCAATTAAATCAACAATTATTTTGGAAAAGGGCCTACCATCGACTCCAACTGACTTTCCAACATAGGAAAGCCTACTGGATTTGGAGTGGAAGACCTGAGTTCAAGTCCTCTTCTGCCATTTACTAGCTGTGTGACCTTGGGAAAGGCATTTGCCTCTGCCTCTCTGAGCAACTGTCCCCATCCATAAAATGAGGGCACTTGACTCAATGCCTCTGTGGTCTCTTCCTGCTCTAAAGCATTGGTTCTTTGAGTCAGGTACTGTGCTAGGTACCAGGGATACTAACACAGCTTGCTCATAGATAGTAAATAGGGGATATATGAAAAATAAATACAAAGTGATTTCTGTTGTGAGGAAAGAAATTAGCAACTGAGGGAACCTGGAAGCCTCTTGAAGAAGACAGTGCTTGAGTTGAGTCTTGAAGAGAGCCAAGGGTTTCATGAGGGGGAGGTGAGAAGGGAGGGCATTCCAGGCAAGGGACACAGCCTGTGCAAAGGCTGGGTAGATAGAAAATGGCAATCAGGCGAGTTTGATGGGGATGGAGAGTGTGGCCGACTTTAAATGCTGGCTAACATCCCATGGTACCAAATCACTAGCTAGGTCTTTCACATCAAAGGTTCAGGATGAGTCCCAGAAGTCAACTGTCCATCTGTCTCCTTTTCTGCACACCAGATCAGTGTTCAGGCTGTGGAATATTTGTCAGAATTCTCACTGGACTGGTCAGTGCTGTTAACAGGCTAGCCATGTGGCTTCAGGCATAGCCTTTCCCCTCTCTGGGCATTAGTTTCTTCATCTTTAAAATAAGGGGATTGAACTCAATGACCTTTCCCCCTTGGACATTTGGAGAGTCTATAAAATAAAGCTGATTTCAGAAAGGAGCCAACAGTGAAAGCATTTTCTGGAGTCCTTGGTTGTAAGAAGCCCAGAGAGGGGTGTCATTTTACTTGGAGCCACACAGCATACTGGTGGCAGAGATGGGAGGCCCAGGGACACCCTATTCAGGAAGAAGGGTACTGCACTATAGGTGGGAAAGGGACCTGAGAGCATCTGGGGGAGGCAGATTAACCCTGCAGAAGTGGGGACAATCCTTGGGGCTGCAAGCCTGGGGTGGGGATGGGGGTGGGGACAGAACTCTCTGCCCTACTTCTAGCTCGCATTCAGTGCTGGCATTTTTTTTTTGCCTAGGTTTTTCCTCCAGGCTGGGGAAAATGTGTCTGCAATAGCAATTACCAAACTGCAGGCTTTGCGCCCGCTAGGAGCAGTACAAGGCAGGAGACAGCAAGCAAATTAAAATAATTAAACCAGCCAGCTCCCTCTAAATCATTGGCCAGGTGGGGGAGGATGGAGCGATGATTACTTGGGGGAGGGGGAGAGGGAAGGGAGGGAGAAAGGAAAGGCTCTCCTCTGGGCTTCCTCTCAGAGCCCAAGTAAGGAATTAAAGTGGAAAGAGGCCTGGATTTGGAACCAGAGGACCTGGGTGTGAATCCTACCTAGCACTGTCACTCAATGCCTGTGGGATCTTGGGTGAGCCACTTAATTTCCCCAACCTCAGTTTCTTCATTTGTAACAAAGGAGGCTGGACCAGATGGTCTCTGAGGTTTATTCCACCTCTGAACCGATCTAGGTCAGCTTCTGTTTTAGGGCTATGTCTCTTCTTACTCATCCTCCTCTCTGTAGGGATCAGGAGGCACTTTCCCAGGAGCCTGGAAGGAAACGAGGGGCTTTAAACCAGTCCCACGGCCTCCCCAAAATAAGAACAACCAGTAAGACAGGAAACTACAGCAGCATTTCCTAAAGCTATGGGATTTGGAGCCAGTGGGACCCTGAGGGATCATCTAAGCGAACACTCCTGTTTTAGTGCCTTTGAGGAAGGAGCCGAGGCCTGAAGGGAACTGAACAGCTCTAAAGGGGGGGGGGGCAGGGAGAAACAAGCATTTATGAGGTGCCTACTGTGTGCCAGGCACTTTACAAATATTATCTCAGTTCATTCTCGAAATGACCCTGGGAGGTAGGTGCTGTTACTGTCTCCATTTCACAGATGAGGAAACCCAAGGCAGGCAAAGGTTAAGTGATTTGCCCAGGGTCATAAGTGTCTAAGGTCAAATTTGAACTCAGTTCTCAATCACTCCAGGCCACTGTACCACCTAGCTGCCTCAAGGTCAGATAGGTAGTGAGTTAATATCTGAGCAAGAATTTGAACCCAGGTGTCCCGACTCCTAGCTGAACCCCCTTTGTGCTGCACTATGCATTCATTCTCCTCTCTGAGCTTCATTAAACCCCACAATGAAGAAGAGGACAGGGATCATTCTCCCCATTTCACAGATGAGAATATTGAGGCCCAGAAAAGTAAAGCGATTTAAACAATGTTGCATAGCAAGCCTGTGGAATCAGGGCACTGATTCCTAGGCCAGAACTTTGTTTTTCTTTCTGATACCAAAGCTGCTTCCCCAAGACGCTGGATAATCAAAACCTTATTTCTGTTTGGCTTTTTAATTATTATTATTTTTTTTAAACAGCAGCAGATTTTCCTTCTTAATTATGTTTGGTTTAGACTAATGGTTACATTCCCAGAGCACTCACAACAGGCTGCAAGAGAGGGAGGGGGAAGGAGGAGGAAAGGAAGGGGACACCCTAGAGAGAAATGATGCTAAAACACATGGAAAGGTAGAGAGAATTCAGCCAGGATTGGGGGAGGGGGAGAGACAATCCAGAGGCAGAAAACTGGACAATTGTATTTCTGACCAACTAAGGGAATGAGGATGCAGAGGATAGAATGCCCTCCAACCACCCCTCTTTCAGGGCACATTCCACCCACACCTTCTCCCAGGAGAATGAAGGACATTTCTTCATTAGTAAAATGGGGAGGGGGCAGTTACCCTCAGGCTCTTTCAAGTATTGACATTCTCTTCTAAGGGTCTCCCAGCTCTGACCCTCTGTGCTCTAAGGGCCCTGCCAGCTCTGACATCCTGTGTTATAAGGGCCCTCCCAGCTCTGACATTTTGTGTCCTAAGGATCCTTCCAGTCAAGACATTCTCTGCCCTCAGGCTTCTTAGAGCTCTCACATCCCACCACCATGACCCCTAGGCTGAAATGGTCCAGCTCTCCCTACTCTACTGCCATATGATCCTGACCCCCTTGCTTACATGGTGGGGATGTCTGGGGAAAGGTACAGTGGGGTCATAGGTGGGGGGGAGGTTTGAGGGGGAGGTCAGGATGAGCCCTTTTCCTCTCCTTCCTCCTCCTCCTCACTCCCCCTTAGCTTCTTTGCATCCTCTGCCTCAGGGCCTTCTCTTCTCTTGGCCCACCTTTCTCAGAACTTTATTCCAAGGGAACTCTCTGAACCATTCCCCTGAACAGGCAGCTTCAGCTGTCACTAGAGCTCCCAGAAGCCTCCACTCCTTTGTTCCCTCTCAGGCTTTTCAAAGAGGTTTGACATGATTTCTCTCCAGCTGTTCCTCCCTCATTAGGCTGCTCACCCGCTCTCCAACTCATCAATGTCTCTCATCTTCCTGCCCTAAAAATGCTCCTGCCAGAGTCTCTGTGAGCTGCTTCTCAGCCCAAATGAGGCATCACCAGAGCCTGGCTACAGCTGAGGCCTAAGGCTAGGGGGCCTTGGGCCTTGGAATGTCGTAGGCAGCGATGCTCTGAATCCATATGGCTTGGAATCTGAGTTGAATTCCAGGTCTGTTATGCGTTACATATGTGACCTTAGAGGAATCATTTAACTTCTCAATAAGCATTTACTAAGAGCTTGCTGTGTGCCAGGCACTGTGCTAAGGTATCACAAGGAAAAAAAAAACCCCTGCTTCAAGAAGCTTACATTCTAATGGGAAGACAACATGTAGATATATGGGTGCATACAAAAAATATAAAAAGTAGGTAAAGGTAATCTCATAAAGGAAGGTTCTAGCCATTGGGATGTCCAAGAATGGCCTCCTGTAGAAGGTGGAAACTGAACTCATTTTTGATAAAAACCAAGAATTCTAAAAGATGGACATCAGCAGGGAGGGCATTCCAGGAGTGGGGGAAAGCCAGGGCAAAGACATGGAGATGGGAGAGGGAGGATCATGTTAAAGGAACAATGTCTCTGGGCCTTTGGGGTCCTGTCTCTAAAAGAAAGAAGTTGTACTGGACTGATTGATTTACTCATTCAACAAATTTTTATTCAGTTAAGCAAGCCTGCATGCATCAAGCACCTGACATGGTCTAAGGGCTGTCCGAGGTGCTAGAAATGCAAAGACAAAAAAAAAACCCTCCTTGCCCTCAAGGAGCTTACAGTCTACTGGGGGTGGGGGTGGAGGTGGGAGAAGAGGTAATGTGTGTATGTGTACACACACACACACACACACACACACACACACACACACACGCAATCTGCCCAGCATTGTGCTAAGTTCTAGCATACAAAGAAAAAAATGAAGTAATACCTGCCCTCAAAGACCTTACCAGCACTGTGCTAGTCTCTAGTATTAAAAAAAAAATGAAACAGTCTTTGCTTTTGGGGAGGTTGTATTCTATTGCTAGCAAACAGGAACAACAGATACATAGACAGAAAGGTCAAAACAAAATATATCATAATTTCTAGGCATTGGGCACTAGCAATTAATGGAGATTTGAGGTACTAAGAAATAAGAAGGAATGCATTCCAGGCAAAGGCAAAATGGAATGTCATGTGCTGGCACCATAAGTAAACCAGTTTGGTTAGAATGAAGGTTGTTCGAAATCAATCGATCAGCCAGAGGAGTGTAATATATAACAAAGGAAAGGTAGGCAGGCTGAGGCGAGATTGAGCAGAGTCTCTCAGGCCCTTTCCAGCTTTAAATCTATGATTCAATATCCACTGGGGTGTTGTGATTCTCTAGCAAGCACAGTGAAGATGGCAGCAAAGCCAACGGGGCAGATAAGGAATGTCATCAGTTCTAAGTCCAAGTAAACACGACCCTAAGCATGGCATAGAAAAGCCCAAGCAAAGTGAGACACAGACGAATAGGAAAACAGGAGACCAGGGTAGCCAGAAACAGAATCACAAATAAGCTCATGGCTAAGATGAGTTGGGAGCCATTGGTGACAAGTTGCCTGTGGCCAGAATCTGTAAGAGCCTACAGCTCTCTATGTGGGGCCCCTGACATATTCATTGTGAAAGGCAGTGTGGTGGCATGGAAAGAGAATTGGAATAAATGGGCATCTGCAGCTAGTCACTGTGGCACAGTGGAAGGAAAGCTGGATTAGGAGCCAGAGGCCCTGGGTTTGAATCCTAGCTTGGCCATGTATGACTGCTGTGGTTTTAGATAGGAATTTCTCATGGATCCCTCTCTGTAAAAGGTCAAGGCAGGGGAGTGAGGGGGGGTTGGACTGGGTGACTTGCAAAGCTCTTCGAGCCTGTTCTCTAACATTCTGTGATTCTGACCTGAAGCCAGAATCCCCTCTGAGGCACCCCTGACAAGTCTAGCCTTGATGACCTCAAAAACTAGGAAACTCATTACCTTTTGGGGTAGCCCTTTCCACTTTGGGACAGTCTTGATTTTAGGCCAAGGTTACATGGATTGGTGTCAGGGGTTCCTCGATTTTGAATGGAGAAAAAAAATACATCTTTGTTTTCACTCTCTTCTAACTGGAATTTAGCATTTTCTTCAATTGTTTTAAAATATGATTCTGAGAAGGACCTCATGGGGTTCACCAGACTGCCCACAGAAAAACGTGGCACAAAAAAGCTAAGAATCCTCATTCTAGGGGAAAGAGAACTCTCTGCCCTGTGGCCCTCCCCCTCCTGACTCCAGCCCCTTCCCCAGGGGATTTGAACAGGAGTTGCCATAGTAACCACAGTTCGAGGCTATCTATTTATCATGAAAAGGGTGTATAGTTTTGTATGCCTTGATGGAGGTTGATACAGGGCTTTGGCTATATTCTTAGACCCATGGTATCAGATGTAAAGATTAAGGAAAAAAACACAATGTGGGTGTGTGTGGAACAGAAAATATTGAACCAGGAAGGAAGAGAGCTGGGCTCCTTTCTTCACTATTTGGAGTCACAGGATTTGAGTTGGAATGTCAACTTTGCAACTTACCTCTTGTGTGACCTTGGCCAAGTCCCTTCATATTAAAACAAGCAGATTGGACTAAATGATCTCTGAAGCTCCTTCAAGTTCAAAATCTATGATAATGTGATCTTATGGACTTGCCATTTAGACTTTGGCTTCTCTCTTGTCATTTGTATGCCTCACCTCCTTCATCCATCAAATGATCATAAAGAGGGAAGCCAGAAGGCCTGGACTCAAGGCCTAGCTTTGAAATGTGTTAGCTATGTGACCTTGGAGCTACCTCCTCTCTGTGGGTCTCAGTTTCCTCAACTGAACAATAAGGGTGTTGGGCTGGATGATCTCTGGAGCTGCTCCTTGCTGTTACATTCTATGTTCAAAGTTCTTTCCAGCTCTAATCATTTATTCTTTAAGGTCTCTTCAGTCTCTGACAGTCTGTGTTCAAAGACCTTTCTAGTTCTCATATTCTGCATTCTAAGGGCCCGCACACCTCTGACGTTCTATGTTCTAAGGGCCCTCCCCAGCTGTGACATCCTGTGTCCTAAGGGCCCTCCCAGCTCTGACATTCTATGTTCTAAGGGCCCTCCCAGTTCTGACCTTCTGTGTTCTAAAGGCCCTCCCAGCTCTGACATTCTATGTTCTAAGGGCCCTCCCAGCCCTGACATCCTGTGTCCCAAGGGCCCTCCTAGCTCTGACATTCTGTGTTCTAAGGGCCCTCCTAGCTCTGACATTCTATGTTCTAAGGGCCCTCCTAGCTCTGACATTCTGTGTTTAAAGTCCCCCTCTCAGTGCTGATAGTCTATGTTCTAAGGCCCCATTATTCTGTAACAGCCTGTACTTTCCCTCCCTACCTTACTGTATTGTTGTGAAGACCCATGACAAAGCTATGTGAAGCTGCTTTTATTTGGAAGGTGACAAAGGGGCTAATTATCGGGTCTGATGCTCTACCCTTGACCCCCACTGGCTTTTTCCTTCAGCTCCCCATGACCCAATCACTGATTGCTCCCTCAGCCTGCACTGGGCGCACTCATTCAGTCTCCCACCTCCCATGCTCTAGAATGTTTCCTGGGCTTCCCAGAAGGCCTGTTTACTCTTTCCAGTAAGACCATAAGCTCCATGCACAGACCTAAGTCTGAGGATATAGCAAACATGTCCCTGGGAATCCTGGACTCATAGTCAGTCAGTCAACAAACACACCCCTGGCAAACAAATACATGCAAACAAGATATATACAGGATAAATAGGAAATAATCAACATAGGTAAGATATTAGTACTAAGCGGGGGCCAAGAAACACATCCTGTAGAAGGTGGGATTTAAGCTGAGACTTGAAGGAATCCAGGAGACAAAGATGAGGAGGGAGAGAATTCCAGGCATGGTGGACAGCCAGAGAAAGTGCACAGTGCAAAGATGGAGTGTCTTCTACAAGAAACAACAGGGAGGACAGTGTCACTTGATTGCAGAATTCCTGGGGGAGAGGAAGAGACTCTGGCATAACAAGAACAGAAAGGTAGGAACAAGCCCGATTTGAAAGGACTTTGAAAGGTAAAGTGACATGAAATTGGATCCTGGAGGTAAAAAGCAGTTTACTGAATAGAAGGGGAGATGTGGTCAGATTTGCCCTTTAGCAAGATAGATTTGACAGCTGAGTTTAGGGTAGACAAGAGTGGGAAGACAATTGAGTCAAGGAGACCACCCAGCAGGATTGCAAAGGTAAAAGGGACAAGACTTGCCAACAGATTGAATATTAGGGGAAAGTGAGAGAGGAAGGAGTCAAGGCTGGCACCTAGGCTTCCAGTAAAAGGAAAATTAAGAAGAGAGGACTTGAGGGCAGGGAGGAGTGAAAGTAATGAATTCCATTTTGGACATGCCAAGTTTAAAAAGTCTATGGAACATCCAGTTTGAGATGTTCAATGGGAAGTTGGAGATGCTGCTTGGGAGGTTAGGAGAAAGGTTAGGAGTAGATGAGTGGATCTGAGAATTATCAGCATGATGGTGATAAATGAATCCCTGGGAGGTGATGAGATTGCCAAGTGAAGTAGTATAGAGGGAGAAGAGGTTCCAGGACAGAGCCCTGAGGGATGCCTATGGTTAGAGGGTGGGATCTGAATCCAGCAAAGGAGACAGAGGAGAGGTCAGGGAGGTAGGAGGAGAACCAGGAGAGCACAAGAAAACCTAGAGAGAAGAGATCATCGAGGAGGAGACAGTGATCAATGGTGTCAAAGGTTGCAGAGAAGTTAAAAAAGATGAAGATGAAAAAAGCCATTAGATCTGACAATGAAAAGGTCTAGTGACTTTGGAGAGAGCAGTTTCAGTAAAAAAACAGACTTAAGAGAGTGAGAGAGAGAGAGAGAGAAGAAAGGAGTAGAGGCACCAATTATGCTAAAATTTCAAAGAAGATCAGGGCAAGAGACCAAGATAAGGCTATGCCCCAAAAGAATTAGAGGGTACACAGTAATACAAGTAACTGAGTGAATCAATAGTACGATGTCAGGGGCAGCTAGATAGACTAGCAAGAGAGTGCTGGTCATGGACTAGAAAGCCTTGAGTTCAAATTCTGCCTCAGAAGCTTGCTAGCTGTGTGACCCTAGGAAAGTCACTTAACATTTTTCAGCTTCAATTTCCTCATCTGTTAAAAAAAGGATAATTTTTAATAATATAATTGTGAGGCTCAAATGAGCTCATACAGATAAAATGCTTTGCAAACCTTAGAGTGCCATATTAGTACTTCTTAAGGAAGCTCAGCTGACAAGGACAAAGGACTGGATACTGGATACTAGATAGGTGGGAGGGATCAGGTGGGTCATTTTGCCCTAAGTTATCTGTATTCTAAAAGTCACTGCTTTGTATGTTGTAGGGACTGGATAAATATTTGTTAAATTAGATTTCTTTTCTAGATCCCTCCTTGTCCTAAAGATCAACAACAAAATAATTACAAGAGATCAGAAAGTTTTCTGGGACTCATGAGCTCAGAGCTACTATTGGCTCTGAATTGACCAAGTCAGTTCAACTCTCTGGGTCTCAGTTTCTTCTTCTGTAAAAAGAGGTGTCTAAAGTCACTCTAGCCCTAACATTCTATACTCTAATACTGCATGTGTTAATCTTCCTTCCAGTTCCTTACCCTTCTCTAACATTTGATGTTCTGATATTCTGTGTGTTAAGGATCCTCCCAGTTCTTATAGTCTGTGTTCTAAGGTCCATTTTAGTTTTAAAGTATATCTATATCTGCAGCCCTAGACTTTCTTCTCAGTTCTAGTCTTGCATTTGCAGAAGTACTGAACCTGAGAAGAGGCATCAACTGCCCTATTGGACATTTGGAACTGCATGGCCCACAGGTATCTCAAACCCAATATGTCTAAAACAGAACTCATCATCTTTCCCTCCACCTTTCCCTTTTTCTAAACTTCTCCACCATCCTTCCTGTCACACAGGTTAGAAACCTTGGCATCATCTTCAAATCATCACTCTCTCATCCCGTATGTCCACTGAGTTAACAGATCTGTCATTTCAAAACAACTTTCATATGCATTCCCTTCACTCCATTCACACAACTGCCATTTAGGTTAGGTATCTCATCACTTCTCACAAGAGTCTCCTACCTAGTCTGTCTTTCCTCCCTCCAATCTAGCCTTCACATAGCTTCCAAACTCATTTGCCTAAAGCACAAATATGACCATGTCACTCCCCTACTCAATAAACTTCAATGGTTCCCTACTACTTTCAGGGTCAAATATAAATTTTTTTCTGTTTTGTCATTTAAATCCCTTTGCAATCTGGCCCCAATCTACCTTTCCAGCCTTATAACACATTACTCCCTTGCATGTACACTACAGTCTCAGCAAACTGACCTTCTTACTAGTCCTTATACATGGCACTCCATCTCCCAAATCCATGACTTTGCACAAACCACCCCCACGTTCCCCCTTGGAATGAACTCCTTCCTCACCTGTCTCAGAATCAACAGTCTCCTTCAGGGCTTATCTCAAGTGCTGCCTTCTACATGAATTCTTTCCTTGCCCTTCCCCCATCCATCTTCTATCTATTTTACATATACCTCTATGTGCATGCCCTGTCTCCCCAGGCTAAACTGTAAACTTCTTGAGAACAAGCACTGCTTTCCCTTTTGTCTTTGGATCCCCACTGTTGTATTCCCCTAGCACAATGCCTGGTATCTAGTTGGTGCTTAATAAATGCTTGCTGATTGAATAACTGGTCAAAATTCTGTAATCTGAAGACCTCAGCTGTCATGTTCTTGGAACTACCTCACACTCCTTGGCCACAAGGGGGAACCCAAAGAGAAAGGGTGGATTCCTGAGTGCAAACCTGTCCAGGCTTAGGGAAAAATGTACCAAAGTTCATGCTCTATTGACTGGGGGTCCTTTCCATTGTAACAAAATTTTATTTTCATATTTAATCCATGAGCATCAAAGACAAAATTTGGTTTCCAGCCTGAAGAATCCAAACGAAGTCAAACAGCCTTCGAATCCATGCCTCCTACCATGGTAAATTAATGAATTCCAGCAAACAGATGTCAGAGTGCCCCGAAACACTGTCCAAATGATTTCTTCTTCCCTGCATGGTTTTCCAGTGACTTCTCTGGTAGGGCTTTACAATGCCCCTAAATGGCAGAACTCAGACACTGAGCCATTCTGTAGCCATCAAGCTGTCAGTTAAAATAGTTCAGGCACAGATATTTTAAACCTTGTTGACCCTCCCCTCATCCTAGCTACTCCTCCCTGGGTTTACTGAATAATTTTTGCTCCAGATTATCCTTCTGCCTCTTTAACTGCTCTTTCTCAATGTCCTTAGCTGGATTATCATCCAGAATCTGCTCTCTAGAGTGAGGGTTCCCCAAGTGTCTGTCTGGCTCCTCTCTTCCTAAGTGCTCTTCTCTTCCATTGTTTTCTTCTCTCTCTACATACTCTCACCAGGTTCTATGAGCTAAACTATCATCTCTTTGGAGGTGATTTCCCGATTATATCTATGTGTATATATGGGGTGTATGGAGTGTTCAGGAGGACTAGCACCTCTGGTGTGAGGGCTTGCCAAGCCTTTTTCAGGGCTGCTCATCTACCTTTGATGTCTACCTGGCACTCAATTCTCACCTGTGGCTCCAAGCAGTACGTGCAGCAGCAACATCCCAGTAAAACTGTCCCATCAGATGAGCTAAACCAGGTTGAGTATAACTGATGGGCCTCAAGCCCATTAATGATTTGGGAGAGGGGTTGTCTACCCCAAGCAGGTGAAGACTCCCCCTCCCCATAGAATGGGCAGATGAGAACAATTTGTTCCAATGGCCATGAAGGAGGCTATGGCTAAAGCAGGCACCATGGGGTGCTTAGGGCTTGGTCAGACATCAAAGACACCAAGATCATCCACTTGCATTCAGGACCATCACCCATTGTCTTGACTTTTGTCTTGCCATTGGACTTCGATGGCTCTGAAAGAGAGTGAGGCTGATGATTTTGTGCAATTCTGCCTCACTTAAATCCAATTCATGCACGAGTCAAGATATCACCCCATGATGTCATTGGTCCTCTTCAAAAATGAAGAATGTATGTGTATATACATATACAAATTTATGTATGTCTATATGTGCATTGCTTTATATGTTGCATGTATACATGTCTCCTTAATCTTTCTCCTGCATCACCAACTCCCTGTTGTACATCTGAATCTGAATGTCCCATAGGCATCTCAAACTCAACATGTCCAAATCAGAACTCATTCTCTTTCTCCACCTAAAACCACCCTTCCTCCAAGCTACCCTCTTTCTATTGAAGGATTCACCATCATTACCTCACTCCCCCAAGTCCATCACCCTTCACATCCAGCTAAGTTGTCAGGTCTTGTCAATCCTACTTCCATGACTCATCCCTCCCAGTCCCATTCTCTTCGCTCACATGACCGCCACTGAATCACACAACCTCATTGCCTCTCTCCTTGATCACTGCAATGACTTTCTAATTGGCTTCCCTGCCCTTGATCTCACTCTCTCCTCTCTAATCCTACCTGTGCCCAGCTGCCAAAATAATTTTCCTAAAGTGCCCATGTCTAACCATGCAGCAACTTTGCTGTGCAAGAACCTTTAAAAGATCACAATTGCCTCTAGGATAAAATATAAACTCTCTGACTTGGCATTTAAAGTTCTTCACAGTCTGACTACAGCCTTCCTTTTCAGACTTATTTAGCACCATTTCCCTTTACCCACTCTACATTCTAGTCACACTGGCCTATAAATTTATGTTCCTCCTTCTACCTTTATGACTAAATACATTCAAGTTTGCCCAGGGAGGGCAAGGTAGGGAGGAAGGAGTATACGCAATGTGCTAGAGGCCTTCCTCACTTTGTCCTGGCATCATGAGAGTACCAATGGAGCACTTCAGCAGTGCCCCTGTCATCCCTCCCCCACCCCAGCTGACCAGCTGATCTTTTCTTCCCTTCTTTTTTTCTATTTTTTGAAATTTCCATTTTATTTTTAACTAATGGAACAAAACAAGCATTTCCATAACACATACATTTTCTTGATAATATCTTTTACTTCTATTCTTCTTCAAAGCTCCTCATTGATTCTGTTATAGCCTATTCTCATCCACCATGCCTTCTGTCTGATATTCATTTTCAATTCTTCAAAACCATTATATTCCATGTCTCAACTTCCCAGCCATTAGCTCCAAACCAGCCATCATCCTTATTTTCTCCACACCAGAAACTTGGACTCCACCCCAGGAAGCACCCTAGACTATAACATTCAGTCATGCAATGACCAAATCAACTGTGATATGTGCATGTAACAGAATGTTACCATAGTGTAAGAAATGTGATAGAGAAAAGAATAAAAAGATCTACATGAACTGATGCAGAATGAAGTGAGCAAAGCCAAGAATACAATGCACACAACTACAACAAGGTAAAAGGAAAGGAAAGCTCCCCTCCCCAAATAAAAAGTTAATGTTACAAAATAATGAAGAACAAGAATGTTCAAAAGAAGAGAAGGTACTCCCACCCCATCCCTTTGAGAAGGTGAGAGGTCTACAAGCATTGCACTTTGCACATATTTTAAGACATTTTCAATGTATTGATCTGATATACTGATTCATTTCCTGTTCTATTTCTTTTTTTGTCTTGAAAATATCATTTGTTATATGAGATAGCTCTCTGGGAGGTGATGGGAGATAGATACTGGGAAAAACTATGGTGACATAGAAAAAGACATCAATAAAAACTTATTTAAAAACAGTCAGGCAATCAATAAGCCCTTATTAAGTGCTTACTATGTGCCAGGTACTGTACTAATTGTTAAGGTCATAGACAAGCATTCTACTGTCTTGTACAGAACCAAGTCTCCACCTTACCTCCAAAGCATGTTGCCTAGCATGTAAGGCTCGTTTCTAGCTCTTCTTTATGTATTATCTTCCCAAGTTCATTGAGGAGAGGGAATAATGTCTTGCTTGCTTATATTTATATACTGAAAACAGTATAGCACCTGGCACATAGTAAGTAGTTAATAAATGTTCTATGTATCTGTCTACATGCATTTATCATTTATGTATCTACATATATCTTATTTCCATACAACACCAGTAGAATGTTGGTATTGAAATGATGGAATTTTTTGCTACGGAAAGCATAAGGTCATTACATGGGTTTTGCAATCTATACTCTTTTCCTCCTTATATTCAACTCTGGGCCCAAATCATGGTCCAGTTATGATGTGTGTCATATGTACTGATGAACAGGTTCTACGGATGATAAATCCATATGCATCTCATAATTTGGGCAAGACAAATTCTACATTGACTTGGTCTTTCTTACACAGATGGAAAAGCCAAACTCTTTTGAGTGAATCCCAATCTTTTCCAGGAGGTCCTGCAGTGTTCTAGGACTTGGTGTACCCAACATAATGCCATCTACAAAAGGAGCATCCGGACAACCTCACCATCCACAGGGAAGCCCTTATTTGGACTATGTACTGGGTCTCCTCTATTGTACTGGTGAGCACCTAGTTTGTATCTTGCTTAGTGTTTATGGTCATAAGGTCATTGAACATGTTTATTTCTGTTGTTGTATCTTATAAAGAATCCTGCATAATTTTGATGTATGCGTATCAAAGCCCATTCCTTTCCTGATACCCCAGTTGTTAAGGCTCTTTCCCTCTTGAAATTGTTGTGCCTTGGTACGTACATACTTTGCATTTGCTTCCTTGTTTAGGGGTGGTAATGTTCCCTTCTCCCCTGCCCAGTCCCCTACCCGTGGCATGTTGTCACTGAGGTCAAAGAATGTTTACACTTTGGTTTTTCTATCCTCAGTACCTTGGACAGTGCCTTGGACAAGAAAGGTGCTTAATTGTTGAATTATAATAGCTAACATATCTTTATGCAGACTTTAAAGGGCTATGTAAATGTTAGCTATTATAATTCAACAATTAAGCATGTGACGGGATATATTATAATATAAATCTCTGCAAACTTTAAAGTACTGCATGAATATTGGCAATTCTGTATTATATATGGTATATATGTTATAGAATTTGTAATTATATATTCTATATTTTCTTAATATAATATAACAACATAAAATAACATAACATAATATAACATAACATAACATAATATAATATATAATATAGTGTGATGTAATGTAATTTAAAATATAATATGATATGATATGATATGATATGATATGATATGATATGATATGATATGATATAATATAATATAATATAATATAATATAATATAATATAATATAATATAATATAATACAATACAATACGATATAATATAATATGATACGATATGATATAATATATAACTACATTTAAGTTCTATATATACTATATCTATATAATATATGCTGGCACATGCACAGAGTGCCTCTCACAGCATCTCCTTCTGCGGAAAGACTAGGGAGTCTGCTTTAGTGGTGATCTGTAATGGAAGTGCCTTGGGAAGAAGATAGAGCATGCATAGAGTCTGAAACTGGTTCCCATCTGCTAACCACATAGCATCTTCTTTGACTGGCTACAGTTATGGAACTGGAAGTGGGCATGCCTTCAAACGGCCTGGTTCAACCTAGACCATGCTTGTCACCTGCTCTCTCTTGATTTGAGTTCTCTACTGACACCATCTGATGAGAGACAATGCCTCTGAGGCCAACATGTTGTCCTTTGAGAAGGATCTCAGTCATTTTGCTCTAACATTTTGAGGTTTTCCCCCATTTTAGGTGAAAGAGGATAATCTGGAGGCTTTGACCTTGTGAGTTTTGTAAGATTAAGAGGAGAAGCCTCTGGGATTCTGGGAGTCAGAGTCCATGCTGAGTTTTGCAGCTAGCTTGGTATTAGCATTCCAAGAAACAAAGAGTAACCTTTGAGAGTGGATCAGCCCATATTCTAGTCAACTAGGACTGATCTGACAGTAATGCCATCTTTGGACACGAATTTGGTAAGACCAATGCTATGTAGAAACTGTGCTAGGTCTAAGCCCAGAGACCTGGGTAGGATAAGGGACAGTATACCCCACCATTGCAAAATGTTCAAACTTGTGTTCTAGCTGTATCTTTTAAGTAAACATCCCCTTCTAAAGGCTAAATGATGAGTGGGGCACTAGTCACTGGTGGCTAACGGTGGGGGAATCAAATCCATTAAGGACTCAAGCTTATGGCATTTTAGAAGAGTCACCCCCAACCTTTCAGGATATCCTAGAACCTTGATGAGAAGATATAGCTAGCCATACTCCAAGAGAGTGAGTCCAGAGTATACTCACTACAATATAAATTATCTTATTTGAATTGAATTAAGAATTATCATCCCCATTTTATATATGAGAAAGTTGAGGTCCAAACTAATTAAAACTTATGGTCACATGGGACCTGGACTGGAATTCAGGTCTCCTAACACCAAATCATAGGGTCAAAGATCTAGCACCAGAAGGGCACTCATAGGCCATTGAGTTCAACTCCATGACTTTACAGATAAAGAAAGTTAAGCCCAGAGACATGATTCACCCAAGGTCACATGGGTAGCAAGTGACCAAGCAGAGACTTTCAATCCAATGCTCATACACCTATACCACATATTGTTAATGATTTTCTAGCTGGGTCATTTGCTAGCCAGGAAACCTTAGTCAGGACACAACCTCTATGGACCTCAGTTTGCTCCTCCATTAAAATGAAAGTGTTGGTGTTGGTCTAGATGACCCCCCCCCAAGGTCCTTTCCCAACACTAATATCAATGATCCTCTCATCCCTTTCTATAATTCAAATTTGGTCACATCCTGCTGCCTCCTCCAGAAGTTGTTCTGTCAACGAACAGACACAGAATTGAAAGGCAAACCCCAGGGGCAGCAGCTAGACAAAGAAAAAGGAGCTATGAGATGCTTGGAGAGGCAGCTGCTGCTGACGGCTGAAGGCATCTGAAGTGCTTCAGTCCACCAAGTGCTTCCTCCCACCCTGGGCCAACAAACACCTTGAAATGTGCTGACAAGGAGGCTTTAGCTATTGTACTGCCAAAGAGGGGCAGGGAGGATGCCTCTCTGTGTGAGAGCCTCTCTCAAAGGGAGTGGAGAGTCCTCGGACCACCTGCACCAGTTACTGCCAATAGGGCCTTTTCCTTTTTTCTTCTCTGTTTTCTTTGTATTTCTCTGTGCTTCTCTCTCTTTCCCTCTTTTTGTCTTTCTGTCACTCTCCACCTCTTTCCCTTCCTCTCTCCATGTCTCTGTCTCTCCATGTCTCCTTCTCTTTCCCTCTCTCTCTGTCTTTCTCTGCCTCTCTCCACCTTTCTCCCTTCCTTTTTTCATCTTCGTCTCTCTGTGTCTTTCTGTCTGTCTGTCTGTCTCTGTGTGTGTGTGTCTGTCTGTCTCTCTCTCTCTCTCTCTCTCTCTCTCTCTCTCTCTCTTTCTCTCTCTCTCTCTCTTGCTTCTAACCCCTCACTTTTCTCTCCTTTCTGCTCCATACCCTCTCAAGGGACTAGGCATGAACAGGTTCACTCATCCCTCATGCAGACCTCAAACACAAGACATAACTTATCTCCTTGCACTTTACTAGCATTTCAGGACACAATGGATTATGAAAGAAATTGACAGAACCATAAGTAAAGTGGGGTGGATAGAACTGAAACCAAGAATGTCAAAATTTAGAGGACATTGACAGCACTTGTACATCTTAAGAGAAGGTGGAAACAACTAAACTTAGCACCTGGTTAGCAAGAATAAATAATAAAAATAGGAAGCTACCAGATGGCTTCCTCCTCCCACCTCTACCCTGTGGCTCCATCTCCAGGAGAGCTCCTTCCTGGTTCTGCCCAGCTCTGATGGTACCCCATATCAGCCTCTCCAACAGGGACCCATCTTTGTTGCCTTCCAATGGGGTGATGTTCCAGTATTCCAAGACTCATGGGGCCTGGGACACCAGAAGTGACAGTTATTGATCTGAGTCTCAGACTAAGAAGGTGATTGCTTTGTTCTCTTCCAACGCCTATATTCTATGTTCTAAGTCTCTCCCAGGTATGACATTCTTCATGTCTTCTAACATTCTATATTCTAAGGTCTCTTCCTTTTCTGATAAGCCTATGCTCTAAGGTCCCTTCAAACTTTGATGTTCTTTATAGGTTCTAACATTCTATGTTCTAAGGTGCCTTCCAGCTCTGACATTCTATATTCTAAAATCCTATGTGCTAATTCTTTTCATAGTTCTAGACTGCAAAAAATTCAGAAAGGAAATCAAGGATAAATAAAATCCTGAATGGGGAGCAAGCCCTTACCAGATTTATCTGCTTTTTCTGGCTCTACAGGTGAAAATATTAACCGAATCTCCCTGAATTATGAAGGGCTTAAAAAATGAAGTTCATATATCCTGGGGAAATGATTATTATGTATTATATAATATGATTATTATATCATGTATTACATAACATTAATATTGTATATTACATATATATTAATGGGGAAAGCATGAAATTAGAAGTCAAAAGATCAGGTGAATAAACTCTACTCTATTGGTCCTAGCTGTGTGATATTGGACAAGTCTCTACCTCATTCTGAGCTTTGGTTTTCTCTCTAAAATGAAGTGGTGGGCTAAATGGTCTCTAAGGCTTCTTTCAGCTCTAACATTCCATATTCTAATTCCATATTCCCTATTCTATTCCTTTCCAGTTCCAGCATTCTATATACTAATCCTTTAGGTTCTAACTTCACAAGATCATAGCTTATGGGATCATAGATTGGAATTGGAAGGAATCGTAGGATCCTAGATTTAGAGCTGAAAAGAATCTGTGTTAGTCAGTCATTTTCAGCCGGGACCAACTCTTTGTGACCCTATTTGGGATTTCTTGGCTGAAGTACTGGAGTGGTTTACCATTTCCTTCTCCAGCTCATCTTACAGATGAGGAAACTGAGGTAAACATGGTTAAGTGATTTGTCCAGAGTCACACAGCTAGTAAATATCTGAGGCTGGATTGGAACTCAGGTCTTCCTGAATCTAGGCCTGGTACACTATCCACTGTGCTACCTACCTGCCCAAAAAGAACCTTAGAGACCAACTAATCCAACACCCTACCCCACAACCCCATTTTACAGGTAAGAAAATTGAGACTCATAGTGGTTGTGTCCAAAACTACATAGCTAGTAAGTAAGTGTCAAAGGCAAGATTTGAAGCTACGTCTTCCTGACTCCGAGTCCATCGCTCTATTCACTATACCAGGGCTTTAATTACTCAAGGGCAGCAGGACCCTGGTTGTGACAGATGCTTAGTATTGGGCAATAACAGGTACCTCTCAAGACTGTTCATCTCACTTCCAACTGCAACCACTTCTACAAGGAGAAGAAAAGGTTTGCTCCCAGGGCCTGGGCCAGGGACATTGATTCTGAGAATCCCCACTTTGGCTCTGCAGCCAGAAGCACTAAACTAGTGGCAAGGAACCTTCGGCCCTCTAGGTCCTCAAGTTCCAGGTTCCCCAACCCTGTACCAAACCCCTCTCTCAGTGTGAGGTGAGCTGGCTTCTATCAAGGCCCTTAGCCATCAGTGGGAGAGGCAGCTTTGTCCGGGGGGTTCTGGAATGGAGAACCACAGGTGACAAGTGGGATGGATCCAGGTGATCCGGGTTGGGGGAAGGGGGGAGGGAAGAGGAGGGGTAGGGTGTAGCATGTCCGTGAGTCCATGACTTAGGGATATGATGGTTGAGAATAGTCCAGTGAGAAGGGAAGGTGCCTTCTCTATGCCTTATCATAGGAGCAGAAAGGAGGATTTGAAGAAGAATAAAGAGTTCAGCTTTGAGTTGGGTGGGGTAGAAGGATGAGATGGAAAGCCCCCACTTCTCTTCAAATAGATCCTAGTGAGGTGATTCCCAGAGGAGATGACAAAAAGATAACCTATGAATCCCCAGTGAGGAAATCTCCTCTACCACATAGCAACCCCTCTGTAACTCAGATGTTGGAACTCACCCAGAGTTACATGGTCAATATGTGTCAGGCACAGGATAGAACCTAGGTTTTCTTGGGCTGCTGTTGAACAAAAGTGGAGAAAATCACAATCGTTCTGACTGAGTCCACCACCCATTTATGTTACACAACCTCAACTGAGCCCTCGCTGCTGCCAGGCAATCCTTCTATGCTTCCCTCATCAACTCATTATCCCCCTGTATACATCGACTCTTCCCAATATTGCCATCCCTTCTCAGACCTCCCATGGCTCCTCTTCTCCCCTCCTCCACTCCCTCAGCTTAGAACCTTGCCTCATATTTTACAGAAAAAAAATGAAGACATTTCCCATGGACTCCTTCTTCTTCCCTTTTCCTCATCTCCTATCACTCGGATGCCTGCTCCCAATCTTTCTTCTTTCACCCTTACTTCACATGATGAAGCGGCCTTACTCCTTACCAAGACTAACCTTTCTTGTTCGAGAGATCTCATTCCATCCCATCTCCTCCAACAGACTTCATCCTCGGTCATCCCCACTATTTCACTTATCGTCTATCTCTCCCTCTGCACTGGCTAACTTCCTACTACCTATAAGCATTTCTATATTGAAAAAAAAAAAACCTCACTTGAGCCTCCCAACTCTGACATTCTGTGTTCTAAGGGCCCTCCCAGCCCTGACAGCCTGTGTTCTAAGGGCCCTCCTAGCTCTGACATCCTGTGTTCTAAGGGCCCTCCTAGCTTGGACATTCTGCTCTGATATTCTCTGATTACATGAATCTGATGCCACTTGGTAACTTTAACCCTAAATGCATGTCCAGACCCAGTTTCTTCATTTGACCACCTACATGGACCTTTGGAAGCCAGATAAGGCCTTTTTGGTCCTCATGATACGGTGGAAACAGTGGCAGAGATCACATGCCCCATCCCCCAGAACACCAGGAGATGGGGTGGCAGGTTTTTTTTTTAATGTGGCATGTTCAGCCAACAAAAGGCGAGCGTAATACTTTTAAAAGGTACATTTGTACACTCCAGCTACCGAACAGTCTTTTAGCCAGGGACTCAGCAGAGAAAATGAGATGCTTTGGAAGTAAGAAAATGTATCAGTTACTCCAGGAGGGAAGCTAACCCTTAGAAAAACTGCGTGCATGGGACTTGAGAGAGCTGTGGGGAGTGGAAATTCAATTACACTACACATAGCAGACATTTATTAAGCACCCGTCATGTGCCCAGCACCCTGCACTAGGTCCTAGGAATAGAAAGAAAAAAACAAAAGGATTTCTGCCCTCAAAGAGCTTACAATGTACCCAGCTGAAGCACGGAGAGTGCAAAAGAACAGTGAAAGTCCTGGGTTCGAATCTCAACTCTGTTACTTATTACCTGTGTGACCTTGGACAAGTCATTTCCACCATCACCCCTCCACTTCCCCACCTGGGCTTCTCTTTCCTCTTTGGTAAATTGAGGGGTTGGCATTCTGGATGATCATGAAGGTTCCTCTCTCTGTTTTAAAACAAAGGCTTCAGTTAGAAGTCAAGTGAGAGTTGGAATCCTTCCTCTGCTGTGTGACCTCAGACAAGTCAGTTAACCTCTCTGAGCTGGAGCCTTCTCATCTGTAAAACAGACAGAATTATATTTGCTCTGACTTCCCACCTCACGGGGTTGTTGTGAGTATCAAACAAGAGATGGTAAGACTCCACTTAGTAACCAATCCAGAAGCACTAATTAAGCACTTTCTAGGTTCTGGGGATACAAAGAAAGGTTAAAAAAAAACAAATCCAGTGACAGAACCAGAATTCTTTGGCCCCCAAATCCAATGTTCTTTCTGGCATCATGCTGCCAGACTTTAATTCTTCTTTTGTCCCAAATTTAAAATTCCACGGCACAAAAAATAAACTGAAAATGATAGCAGGGGCCCCCCATCTCATTAAGATACCTTACTGTGCCATTGGGAAACAGGCCTGGATGACCTTGGTGGTTCCTTTCTCTGGGTCTCAGTTTACCTCATTTGTAAAATAGGGTGGGGGAGGCACCTGATCATCTCCAAAATCCCAGCTGGATCCAAATCATCTCGTCCCTGGACATACAGTGAGGCCAGTCTGAGAACAAATCTTCTGGGAGTGGGGAGTGGGAAGAAGAGCTCGATCCCTGGGAAGAAGCCAGAACTATAAACAGCTCCTGTTTATAAACAAAACAAAAACACCTACTGCTGACTGGCTGAAAGAGTCTGGGTCATGCAGAAACAACTGAAGGGAGGTCAGATTAATGTAGCTGGGGCAGGGGAATGATGGGGGGCCTCATGCACCGAGAGCTTGTCATTCATGGCTTAGGTCATGCTATAGTCAGACTCTCTTGAGCAAGAACCTTAGAAGGTGGAATGTCAGAGTTGGGAGGGGATTTAGAACATTGGAGGTCAGAGCTTCAAGAGGTCTTAGAACATAGAAGGTCAGAGCTGGGAGGGCCCTTAGAACACAGGATGTCAGAGCTAGGAGGGCCCTTAGAACACAGGATGGCAGAGCTAGGAGGGACCTTAGAACACAGGATGGCAGAGCTAGGAGGGACCTTAGAACACAGGATGTCAGAGCTGGGAGGGCCCTTAGAACACAGGATGTCAGAGCTGGGAGGGCCCTTAGAACACAGGATGGCAGAGCTAGGAGGGACCTTAGAACACAGGATGTCAGAGCTGGGAGGGACCTTAGAACACAGGATGTCACAGTATGTCAGAGCTAGGAGGGACCTTAGAACACAGGATATCAGAGCTGGGAGGGCCCTTAGAACACAGGATGTCAGAGCTAGGAGGGACCTTAGAACACAGGATGTCAGAGCTGGGAAGGGCCTTAGAACACAGGATGTCAGAGCTGGGAAGGGCCCTTAGAACACAGGATGTCAGAGCTGGGAGGGCCTTTAGAACACAGGATGTCAGAGCTAGGAGGGACCTTAGAACACAGGATGTCAGAGCTGGAAGGGCCTTAGAACACAGGATGTCAGAGCTGGGAGGGCCCTTAGAACACAGGATGTCAGAGCTGGGAGGGCCTTAGAACACAGGATGTCAGAGCTAGGAGGGACCTTAGAACACAGGATGTCAGAGCTGGGAAGGGCCTTAGAACACAGGATGTCAGAGCTGGGAGGAGCCTTAGAACACAGGATGTCAGAGCTGGGAGGGCCCTTAGAACACAGGATGTCAGAGCTGGGAAGGGCCTTAGAACACAGGATGTCAGAGCTGGGAAGGGCCTTGGAACACAGGATATCAGAGCTGGGAGGGACCTTAGAACACAGGATGTCAGAGCTGGGAGGGCCCTTAGAACACAGAATGTCAGGGCTAGGAGAAAACTTAGACTATGGAATGTTAAAGTGCTTAAAATGTACAACTTTAAAGCAGTCCAGTGCCCTTAGGACAATGAACCTTAGAGATCTAAGGGATCTTAGAATACAAAATATCAGAGCTGAGATTAGACAAGCATGAGTCATCATTGTTGCTGTTATCTTTATTATCATCAGCTCTCCTCCAAGACAGCTGGGAGGTTGTAGAGAAAGTGCTGGACTTGAAGTCCTGAAGACCAGAGTCTGAATCTGCTCTCTGACATTTACTAGCTGTATGATCCTGGGCAAGTCCTTTACCCTTAGTCTGTCTCAGTTTCCTCATCTGTAAAATGGAATAGGACCTCTCCCCAGGGTAGTCTTATGTCCGTCTATGAGCAGGCATTTATGAAGCGCCTACTGTGTGCCAGGTCTGGTGAGCCAAGGAGAACCGTTGGGAGTTAGGACGGGAAGGGCCCTCAGGGATCTTCTGGGTTAAGATGCCTCATTTCACAGATGAGGAAACCCAGAGTGACAAAGTGATCTTCCCAAAGTCAAATGTATGATAGAACTAGAATTCAAACCCAGGTCCTGGGATCCCCAAACTCACTCCTTATGCTGCTATTTAGGTGGAAGAATCCAGAATGATTCCCAAGAGGGAGAAGGCAGGACCACTGCTCTCCCACCCAGTTCAGACTCTGTACTCTCTCCTTCCTCCCTTTATCTTTCCCTTCCTTCATTTCTTCCTTCTCTTCCTCTGTCTCTTTTTCTTTCTATCTCCATCTCTCTCTCAGTCTCTCTCCTTCCCTCTCTCCCTCCCTCTCTCTTTCTCTCTCTCTCCCCCTCCACCCTTCCCACTCTCTCTCCTCTGTCTCTTCTCTCTGTCTCTCCCTTCTCTCTGTCTCTGTCTCTCCCTCCACTCCCCTCTCTCTCACTATCTTCTCTCTGTCTCTCTCTCAGTCTCTCTCCTTCCCTCTCTCCCTCCCTCTTTCTTTCTCTCTCTCCCCCTCCACCCCTCCGCCTCTCTCTCCTCTGTCTCTTCTCTCTGTCTCTCCCTTCTTTCTGTCTCTGTCTCTCCCTCCACTCCCCTCTCTCTCACTGTCTTCTCTCTGTCTCTCTCTCAGTCTCTCTTCTTCCCTCTCTCCCTCCCTCTTTCTTTCTCTCTCTCTCCCCCTCCACCCCTCCACCTCTCTCTCCTCTGTCTCTTCTCTCTGTCTCTCCCTTCTCTCTGTCTCTGTCTCTCCCTCCACTCCCTTCTCTCTCACTGTCTTCTCTCTGTCTCTCTCTCAGTCTCTCTTCTTCCCTCTCTCCCTCCCTCTTTCTTTCTCTCTCTCCCCCTCCACCCCTCCGCCTCTCTCTCCTCTGTCTCTTCTGTCTCTCCCTTCTTTCTGTCTCTGTCTCTCCCTCCACTCCCCTCTCTCTCACTGTCTTCTCTCTGTCTCTCTCTCAGTCTCTCTCTCTCCCCTCCCTCCCTCTTCTTTTCTCCCTCTCCCTCCCTCCCTGCTCTCCCCTTTCTCCCTCCCTCCTCCAGGTGGCCAGCAGCCAATTTGGCACCAGACAGGTTGCTATGGGAACCAGCTCAGCTTAGGAAACTGTCATAGATCTAATCACCCTCGCTTGCAGGCTTCAAGGAACGATTCACCTTCTAGATTGTGTTAAGGCACATTACAGAGACAACCGCTTAAAGGCTGAGACAGCCCAGGAATTGCGTTCGCCAGGATAGGCCGCGGCTGCCTGGGGAGAGGGAAGCTCTCAGGAGGGCCCGAGCCCCAAAGGGCTAATCGCCTCCTCCTCCCCAGCCCCAGGTCCAAGAGCCGGCTTCAGCCTTCCTGTCCCCCGAGGTCACCCTGTCCTCCCAGAGCGGGAGGGCAGAGATGGGGGCCAGCGGACAGAGACCTACAGAGACAGAGACGGAGAGGGAGAAAGAGGTCCTGGGAGGGAAAGAGAGAGAAACAGAGGGAGAAGGAGAGACCAAAAGAGACAGAGAGAGACAGAAAGACAGAGAGGGAGAGACAGACAGGGTGAGAGAGGGAAGGAAGAGGGAGGGAGACAGAAGGAGAGAGAGCTGATCGTCACCCCCACCTACATTCTCCCAAATTATCCAGGCTGTGATAATGAAGAGAGGACTGGACCCAGGAGGCCTGGCTTCGAGTCCAAACCCTGACACTAAGTAGTGATATGACCTCCAGGAAGTTACTTCCCCTCTAGAGCTCAGTCATCTGTGAAATCAAAAAGTTGGACTAGTCTCCAGGATTCTCTGTTCTAAAGTCCCTCCAAACTCTGTGATTTTATGCTCTAAGGTTCCTCCTGGCTCAGACATTCTAAGGCCTCTCCCAGCTCTGACCTTCTGTGTTCTAAGTGCCCTCCCAGCTCTGACATCCTGTGTGCTAAGGACCCTCTCACTCTGACATTCTGTATTGTAAGGACCCTCCCAGCTCTGATATCCTCTCTTCTAAGGGCCCTCCCAGCTCCGACCTTCTGTGTTCTTAGGGCCCTCCCAGCTCTGACATCCTATGCTCTAAGATTTTTTTTCTAGGTCTAATATTCAATGTTGTAAGTTTCCTCCCAGCTCTGACATTCAGTGAAAAAAAGCCCTTACAGACTAAATGAAGGCCCTCATTTTAAGGTCAGTGCTGGGGAGGGGGAGATGACTTACCTAAGGCCACACAGTCAGTTAGGAAGAGATACAGAATCAGAAAGCAGAACTCCTGACACTGCCCCCCTCCCCCTTTTCATGACATCCGTCAACTACTTACAAAGGTCTCTGGGAAAAGCATCATCCAAACACTCCATAGAGGTGCTCGTAACCTTGGGATGCAGATTCCAGATGAGCCTCAAGAGATTTAGACATCCTTCCTGCCCCTCTGAAACTCTCCTGCTCACAAAAGGTTGGTAACAATAAAGACTGCCAAAAGCATGCTATGAGCAAGAAGTTGGAGCCAAGTTCGAATTTCTCCTCGACTGCTTTCCGGGTCTCAGTTTTTTTGTCCATACAATGAGGGGAGGTGGAGGAGAGGGGTAGATCTGATGGCCTCTAAAGTCCCTTTTTACCTGAGATCTATAACTCTAAAAATAACTTCCAAGTACAGCTTTCAGATGTGTCAAAAAAAAACACCAAAAACAACCCAATAATATTTGGGACTCACTCCAGAGCAGAGCTGTTTGGATCAGAGGGTATGTGAGTCACTTCATCACTGTACAACCAGCTGGCCTCAGACCCTCAGACCATCCTGGGCACCTAGTCAGCACGGGCTTTCTGCCATCTGGAGCCTGAGTGCCTAGCTCGGTGGCTGGCACATAGTAGGCACTTTTTTTGTTATGGTTTGATTGAAATATTAGAAATTATGGTAGAGTCTGAAATTAGTTCTCCATCTTAAACAGTCATAGGCCCCACACACCTGAACACGAATCCTCCCTATGATTAGACAGTTAAGTGATACCTCAGTACACAGAACACTGGGCCTGGAGTTAAGAAGACGAGTTCAAATCCCGACTCAGCCACTTACCAGCTGTGGGACCCTGGGCAAGTCACTTACCTTCTGTTTGCCTCATCTGTAAATTGGGATAATCATAGCACCCACATTTCAAGGTTGCTAAGATGATCAAACGAGATAATATTTGTGAAGTGCTTACAACTGTTAAAAGTCTCACGTACACGTTAATTTGCCATCCCTTTGACCTCGCACAAATCACTTAGCCTCTCTTGCACCCAATTTCCTTACTTATACAATGAGGGGGCTTGACTAGATTGATGGAGCATAGACTCATGGATTTAGACGTGGAAATCAATAGGGACCATAAAGAAATCCCCAGTTCTAATCCCCTCATTTTACAGATTGAGGAACTCAGGCTCTGTCAGGCTAAGACAACTAGTATCTTGATTTATTTGAACTCCAGTCCTCGAGCTCCAAACTCTGCCCTCTTTCTACCACACCATAGACCCAAGAACCACCCCACCCCCTCCCCTGGCTGTGTTCTTGCCATCACTGGGAGCCAGTGACTAGTGAACCAGTTCCATCTAACCACCAACGTCAGTTAACAATCAGCTCTCACTGACCTGCTGGCCAGTCTGAGCTGACTCCAGTATGTCTGAGAGAATAGCCCAATGACCACTTCACCTAGATCAGTACTAACGCATCCAAAGAAGGGCGTAGACTGTCAAGGAAGGGATGGATGTCTCTGGGATGTCCCCAGGGAGGCCTTGGGGACAATGATCTTTGGGCCATGGCTAGAGGTGGGATTCCGCAATGCTTCAGTGTCAAACAGGCAGGAAGTTTCTGGTGGAGTGCCCTTAGCAATCTGTCTTTGGCCCTGCACTAAGTCACATTTTTATCAAGGACTTGGAGAAAGGCATCCAACTTGCAGATGACACAAAGCTGGGAGGAATTGAAAACCCAGTGGATACCAGAGTCCAATTCCTAAAGAAATACAATGGGCTAGAGCTTAGGCTGACTCTAACACGATGAAATCCAATGGGGTGAATTGTCTTATACCTTGGTACTAAAAAAAATCTATTTCACAAGTATAAGATAAGGGGTCTCGTTAATCAGCTTTTGTTCTAAGAAAGATCTGGTAGTGTGAGTGGACCACAAGTTTGGTGTGAGTCAGCAGAAAGCTACTTTATGATATTGGACTGCATTAAAGGATGCAGAGCTTCTATGAATAGTGTGGTGGGAGTCCCACTGAGCTCTGCCTTTGTCAGATCTCCTCTGGAGTACTGAATTCAAGCCTAGACACTATGGTTGATGAAGGACATTGATGAGCTGGGAATTCCCAGAGGAGGGCATCCAGGATGGGGAAGGGTCTTGAATCCATGTCACATAAGCATCATTTGAAGGAATGAGGCATGATTAGGCTAGAGAAGAGAAAATTTAAGGGGAGTATAAGAGCTTGTAAAGAGTATTTAAAGTACTGTTGTGTGGCGTAGGGATTTGCTTTTTGCTGTTTGGCGCCAGAAGGCTGAACCAGGACCATGAGCCAAACACGTACAGTGTGCTCTGACCTCTGTCCCAGAGTCAGGTTGTTGCTCCCTTTAGAGTTCCAGGGTGCCTTAAGGGATTCTCTTCATGAACGTCGTTGGCTCCAGCCCCAACAGGCCGTGTTCCCTTCCATTACTGGGTGCCAGAGACTAATGAACCAGCTCCATTTAACCACTAACATCGATTAGCTTTCACAAAGGAAGACATTGAACATAAACATTTTCCCCAATATCTCAGGGGCATATTCTCCCTCACATCACTGGGGGGAGGGAAGCCCAACACCACTCAGTTCCTCCATAGCATCGATCCTGCCAAGTTCACGTACAGACACAGAATGACCTCCAGATGGGTCCTGGTCACCTTCCATTGACCTGAGTCAACATCAGATCATCGATGTTAATCTAGATGCCAAACTCAGCCTGGATGATGATGCTTGGATTCCTGCCACTCTCTCTTCTTACCTTTGGACACTCGCGAGAGCAGAGATTCCACTCCCATCACCTAGAAAACAACAAACATGGAGGAACAAATATTTCTTGGGGCCACATATCTTCAAAGGGGAGAAGGCCACAAGCCCTCCCTCCTTACAGCATTGTTTCTCAACAGATCATATATGAACCAGAAGGGCTGAGGCTTAATTATCAGGGAAAAGAAGCATCCTAACACTGAGAGATGCCCCCTTCCTTAGAGGTCTTTGAGCAGAGGCCAGCTGACCACTTTTGGGGTATGTTCTATAGAGTCCTTCTGGACATGAGCTGATGTGAACTTTCACTAAGCTTCCTTCCAACTTTCAATTCCAGTCTAGGGAAGGCTGATCCCAGGACTGGGCGCATTTTTTCACCAATATCTCATTAGAACTCCTGACTCCATCTTCCCTTCACACATCTGGTTAGCTCAAAGGTTTTCTAGGGAAGAGTAGAGTCTTACTCAGATGTCTCTGATTGGTTTCCCACCCCCGAAGTCACAGGCAATGATCAGTTAGGAAATTAGAATTTTCTAACATGGAAGTTTCTAAGCTTAGAAGATCCACCATGAGGAAGAAGAGGAGACCAGAGAGGGGGCAGGGCAGAAAAGAAGGGTATTAAGGAGAACAGCTAAAGCAAAGACAGTTTGATGGACGGAGTAAGATTAGGGCAGAAAAAATACCAATTTTCCCCAGTATCACAACAGCTGTAATAGAACTAGGATTTGAGCCCAGGATTGTCAGACTTAAATCAGTACCCTTTACAATATACCTTCACGATATCCCCAACTACGGAGAAGTAGTAAGATCAGAGTTTAACAGAGTTCAGCCCTTCAAGAATCTGTCATTCCGTTAGCCCGGATACTGAATCCCAACCTACTTAGTCTATGGCTTTAAAAGGAAAAGGACAATTGACTCACAGAATCACACCACCCTCCCACCTCCAAGAATTATAGCAGGCTGCCCACCCCGCCACCCCCATGCCCAAAATATTCCCTCCTCGCCTCCTTCAAGAAGTTCACTCAGATACCACCTGTTCTGTGATTCCTTGATCCTCCCCACCCAACGGATCTCTCCGATCAAAGCCTCCTTCACCCCTTCGGTCCTCCCTCTGATTGGATAGATCCTGCCAAAGCTTCCACTAAAGGAGGACCCTCCTCGGCCAGCTATGTTTTTGTTTTTCACCAGGCTACACATGGGACTTCTCTACCATGCCCCAGAAACCTGGGAGATTCCTCTCACCTGGAAATTCACACCACAGAAGTACCCTCACCCTTGGGGCTCCTCCTTCTGGCTGGCTGGGTTCTTCCCAAAACCTCCATTTAAGGAGGACGCCAAGGCCAGAGTAATTTCACCTCTTCCCTGGCCCCCCCAGGCCTCCCACCACCATTTTTATCTCTCTTGGATATGTTTTCTTCCTCAGTTAGAATGGAAGCTCCCTGAGGACAAGAACTGTCTTTTTTGGTTTGTACTTTTACCACAAGTACTTGGCACAGTAACTGGCATATGTAAGGGCTTAATAAATGCTTATGGAATATCACATTCAATTTGGTATCATAGTTCCATACGTGTCTCATGTCTGTAACCTGGCTATTTAAGGAACCCTGGAGCTCCACGGAGAAGGAATTATGGAGCCTGTGTAAACTGGGAAAGGTATGCCCATACACACCTCCCAGATTATACAGTCTACACTGAAACTCCTTGATAGCAGACACTGGGTCATCTTTTTTCTCTCTATCTAGCACTGAGGCACTCAATCTGTGCTTAATGTTTGTGGAATGGGATGGAATAATGGTAATAATAGCTAGCATTTATATTGCTCTGAGGTTTGCATGGCATTTAATGGATATTATCTCATTTGATCCTCACAACAACCCTGGGAAGTAGGGGCTCTTAATATCCCCATTTTACAGAAGAGGAAATTGTGGAGACAGAAGCTAAGTGACTTGCCCAGGGTCACACAGTCAGTAAGTGTCTGAGGCAGGATTTGAACTCAGGACTTCCTGATTCTTAAGTCCAGCACCTGACTCTACAGTACCACTTAGCTCCTTCTGACGCTGCTCAAAATCTACTCACGTTCACTCTACTCTGCATCTGCTGCTCTGCCTGGTTTCAATTCAGTGGATCAAGATGCCCTGGCACCCCAGAATCCCATACTCCCCAGCTCTTCTCTGCCTTCTTATATATGTTGTGTTCCCCACCCCCCACATTAGATTGTGAACTCCTGGAGGGCAGGGACTGTCTTTTTTAATAATTATATCTGCAGAGCTTAGCACGGTGCCTGGCACATAGTAGGCACTTAAAATGTTTATTAGAGTGGATATTGTCCCTTACCCCCTCTCAGGACGGGTGGAAGCTGAATTTCACAAAAGGGAGACGTCATGGCTCCCGAGTTTAACAACCTCCATGCTCCCAATACCTCAAGAATCTGTCATTTTGCTAATGTGGGTGCTCCATCCCAAGATAATGTTGTTGTTGAGTCATTTCAGTTGTGTCCCATTCTTTGTGACCTCATTTGGGGTTTTCTCGGCAAAAATACTGGAGCGGTTTGCCATTTCCTCTTCCAGCTCATTTGATGGATGAAAAAACTGGGTTAAGTGACTTGTCCAGGGTCACACAGCTAGCAAATGTCTGAGGTCAAATTTGAACTCAGGTCCTCCTACCTTCAGGGCTGGCGCTCTACCCACTGCTCCATGTGGTTGCCTCTTGCCCCAAGACATTAAATTCTAAATGGTTAAGAAGACAAAGGCAATTACAATCATAAGATTATAGAATGACATAGCTGGGCGGGACCTCAAAGGGCATCTGGGTCCTGCCTGTACCTAAACAAGGATCCCCTCTGGTCACATAACCTAATCACCCTCTTAGGTGCAAGTGCCCCCTCCCAGATTGCCTTGTGTTTACTTCATTTTATTTTCGTTTCTGTGTCTACTTGCTTATAGAATGTAAGCTCTCCAAAGGCAAGGTTGATTTCATTTTTTTCTCTTCGTATCCCCAGATCCTGGTATGGCACCACGCACACTGTAGACCCTTAATCTGTGCCTATTGATTAATGGATATCCAACAATTGATATCCAATTGGTCATTTGGTTAGATGACCATCTCATCTTTGCTTGAAGACCTCAGGTAAAAGAGCGTCCCATGTCTCCTGAGGCAGCCCATCCTACCTCTAATTAGGTCTTACTGTTGGAAAGTTTTTCTTTAAATAAAGCTTAAATGTGTCTCTTTGCAGTTTATACTCCTTGCTCCTGAGTCTGCCTTCTGGGGCCAAAAACCAGTCTAATCTCTCTTTTGCAGGACAATCTTTCATATATTTGAAGGCAGACGTCACTCTCCACCTGCCCAAGTCTTCTCTAATTAAACAATTCTCAGTTCTTTCAGCCAAGTCTAAGGCCTTTGCCTGGGCCTTCCTCTGGAGGCTTCCTCATTTATCCACGTCCCTTCCAAAACATGGTCCCCATAACTGTTACCGTCTTTGAACAGCATCCCATCCACTCCAATAAAGGACCCTAATCTTTCTACAATCCTCCTCTTTTCCCATGTAACTTTTTAAATTAAAAGTAACATTTTTAAAAGTTTAATGTTCTTTTTATTTTTAGTTTTCCTCACTAGCTTCAGCTCATTCTGGGCTTTAGCCCTATCAACTTTATTCTTAAAGGACTCTGTCATATTTTTGCAGTCATTCCCTATTTACTTCCACTGGCTTCCTTCTTCAGTAAAATATTTGAAATCTAAGGTAGCTGATGAATTTCCTGTGTATCCACATGAGCCCTTCAGACGACTCCTCTTTTTCCTCCTAATCAGAAATTTTTCTTTATGCCTCCAGAATTTCATTCTTTATAACTTCCCATCTGTCCCAGGCCAGCCTCTCTAGCAGAAATTTGCTCCCTAGAATCCTATTTATTCTTTCTCCAAACACTTTGAAAACTGTTCTCATTTAAAAAAAAGAAGCCTAAAGTGCCTGTGCCAGTCTGTGACCAGCTCTCCTCCCTTTTTGTATCACGAGCTATAAGATGGACTGGTCACCAATCCCAAAGTTTGCCTTCATTTCTACCCAAATTAGGGCCAAAATATAGTCCCCTGTGTTGGTTCCTCCACTTTTCCAAGGACAAAATTCTCATTAAGGCAAGACTAAAAATTGTGAGTGGCTTTGCTTTTGGCAGACAGGAAAAAACACCAGGAGTTGTCCAGATAATTGAAATCACTCCCCTGCCCCATCCCATTATGTCAGGTCTCTATGCCAAGCTTCGGGTCTATTTCCCAAACTCCTCATTTATTTCCTCTTTCTGTCCCAGTGGTCTGTAGCAGACTCCAGTGACAATAAAGATCCTGTTTCTGCCTCCATTAATCTTCACCTGAATAGGAACAAAGGTGGAACCATGAGTGGACAGAATACTGAGTCTGGGCTCAGGAAGATTTGAGTTCAAATATTGCCTCAGACCCTTCCTAACTGTGTGACTTTTGACAAGCCACTCACACGCTATCAGACTCAGTTTCCTCATCTGTAAAATGAGGTTAATGAACAATAGCACCTACCTCCCGGGGCTTCTGTCAGGATCAAATGAAATAGTGATTTAAAGCACTTAGCACAGTGCCTGGCACTTGGTAGGCACTTAGCAAATGCCTCCTTCCCTTTCTTCCTTCTTTTTCCTTCTTTCCTTCCTTCTTTCTTTCCTTCCTGCCTTCTTTCCTTCTTCTTTCCTTTTTTCCTTCTTTCCATTCTATCTTCTTTCCTTCTTTCCTTCCTTCATTCCTTCCTTCATTATTTCCTCCTTTCCTTCCTTCCTTCCCTTTTTTCTTCCTGCCTTCTTTCTTTCCTTCCTGCCTTCTTTCCTTCTTTCCTTCCTTCCTTTTTTCCTTCCTGCTTTCCTTCTTTTCTTCCTGCCTTCCTTCCTTCTTCTTTCCTTTCTTCCTTCATTCTTTTCTTCTTTACTTCCTTCCTTCCTTTTTTCCTTCCTTCTTCCCTTCCTTCCTTCCTTCCTTCCTCTTTGTTTAAGCAGAAACCTACATCTATGATCCTTAGAGTAACTTCCTCACATAAGTATGTTGTCTTAATTTACAATGCTACTCATTGCTCAGCCCCACCTTTCACCTCTGCCCTCCAGAGCCATCAACTAGACCTAGGTCTCTGTGATCAGCCTATGAAGTCAAATCTGCTTCTTTGCATTGAGTGGTCTAGGGACAGGGAGGGGCTATTTTTGCCTAGCCAGTTATTCATACTTTGAGCATTTCTGCCTCTAGATATGTCTGGGGCCATGATTGTTGTTACTGGATCTTTTCTTGACTTTAGTCTCCTGTGACTCTCTGGGCATCTCAGCTGCTACTTTTCCTACATTGTCACTCCTTTCTCTAGTATCCAGGTGGGTAGAGAGATGTAGGCAGTTTTCTTCCTCCCTCTCCTTTTTTCAGCTCTAAGTACTTCTGATTAGACTTGCTAAGGGACTTTAAGCTCATGAAGAGACTTGTCAGTTCCCTGAGCTGTCAATCCCAGTTGTCAATCTAGAGAGAGAGAGGGAAGCCCTTGGGAATCATTAAAGAGACTAACTGTCCAGACCCAGGAAGGAGACAGCACTTGTCTGGGGGAAGGGGTCCCTGGATTTAGTACTTAAGCCCTTTGGCCCGACCATGCTGTAGAGGAGATTGTCTGGGGGCCGTGGGTTGGCCTGGATGGTCACTGAGGTCCCTGCCAAGTCTCTGATATCCCCTGGGAGTCTCTACCTCTTCGAGGATTTGCTCTGATGAAGATGGGCAGATATAGACCTCCCTCTGTATCAAAGAGGTCAGATAGAAGCTGGAAACAGGCTTTGATTTGTGGACCCTGGAACCCTTCAGAGGCAGGTAGAATAGTAAGTGGATAGGTCAAGGAACCCAGAGGCAGACATGAATGAGCTCTGGGCTGCAGTCTCAGGTTCATTTCTCACTGTCTCAGCCAGCAATTATTTCAGAAACAACAAAAAATGGGCCCTCCAGCCAGGGGCAGCAATAGCAAAGGGCCTGCTGAAACTGGTATTAGCACTTTCATATATGACAGACTTAGGAGGCTCACAGATGTCAGAACTGAGAGGGGCCTTAGGACACAGAATGTGCAAGGTGGACAGGGCCTTAGAATACAGGATGTCAGAGCTGG
This sequence comes from Trichosurus vulpecula, assembly GCF_011100635.1. NCBI lineage: Eukaryota > Metazoa > Chordata > Mammalia > Diprotodontia > Phalangeridae > Trichosurus > Trichosurus vulpecula. The sequence goes on from NC_050574.1 coordinate 53,740,337, forward strand.
GAGGGCCCTTAGAACATAGAATGCCAGAGCTGGGAGGGTCCTTAGAACCCAGAATGTCAGAACTGGGAGGACCCTTAGAACACAGGATGTCAGAGCTGGGAAGGGCCTTAGAACACAGGATGTCAGAACTGGGAGGGCCCTTAGAACATAGAATGCCAGAGCTGGGAGGGCCCTTAGAACACAAAATGTCAGAGCTGGGAGGGCACTTAGAACACAGGATGTCAGAGCTGGGAGGGTCCTTAGAACCCAGAATGTCAGAACTGGGAGGACCCTTAGAACACAGGATGTCAGAGCTGGGAAGGGCCTTAGAACACAGGATGTCAGAACTAGAATAAGCCTTGAAACAGATAGAAGGGAGGTGCAGATGCTGTCCTTGTAAATTATGTGTGTCCACATGGGTTTATCTAGGTATGGCTTGAAAGGAGGCCAGAATTGATAGCTCTTTTATTTCATTTGACCCTCACAACAGCCCTCTGTAGTAGGTACTGTTATTATCTTCAATTTACAAAAGAGGAAACTGAGGCAAAAAGGGTGAAGTGACTTGCCCAGGGTCACACAGCTAGTAAGTGTCTAAAGTGGGATTTGAACTCATGAAGAGAAGTCTTACTGATTCCAGGCCAGACACTCTACGCACTGTGGCACCCCCTAGTGGCCCCCTGAGGGCGCTCTACACTGGTGAGATCACAGGCCTAGTCCTCTCCCATCCTTGATTAAAGGGGAAAGAGCCCCGGACCCGCTATCCACAATACTTGAGTTTAATCTTAGTTCTAACAATTACTGGACTGAGTTAACTGAGTTAACCTCAACAGCCTGGCAGCCCATAGAAACCACGTAGGGGGAGGGGGGTTAGGAGTGGGGATTAACCCTTTCCTGTCCTGATTGCTGACTGCCTCTCCTACAGCAGTTTCAGGCAGATGACTCCCCAGCCACATTCTTGACAGCCTCACCATCAATTTTGCTCCACCCTCGCCCACCAAGGTCTGGAGCCATCACCGACTCTGCCAAGGCTGCTTGAAGGAGTGTGTTGGTCTACTCCCCCATGCCCCCACTCACCATCCTGGTCAGGATCCAAGTGCCCCTTCCTGACCAACACTCCCCCATGTGTGCTGTCTCCCCCAATTAGAATAGAAGCTCCTTGAGGTCAGGGACTCTCTTTGCTTTTGTATTTGCACTCCAGCACTAAGCATGATTCTTGGTACACAGTAGGTTCTTAATAAATGCTTTTTCATTCATTCATTCATCTCTATGAGTTTCAGTATTCTCATCTGTAAAAAATGATTGTATTAATGCTAACAATGCTACCCAGCTCATAGGGTGACTTGTGAAGCTCATAGTGCTACATAAATATAAATTATTATGCTTATAGATCAATAAATGATACATAGAATGGAGAAATCACTTCCCAAGTTTATAACTGTTATTATTTTTAATAATTATAATAACTAACATTACGTAGCACCTACTATGTGCCAGGCACTGTGCTAAGCACTCAATAGTAATACCTACTAAGACGTGCTGCCAAGTGAGCCTCTTTTATTCTCACACCAACCACAATAGGTTATGATTCCCATTTTACAGATGGGGAAACAGAGGATAAAGTGATTCACTTAGGGTCAAACAGCTAGGAATTGTTTGAGGCCACCAGATTTGAACTCAGGCCCAGAGCTCCATCCACATCGCCAGCTAGCTGCTATGTCAAAGTCAGACCCAAAAGCCAGGGCTTCTAGGTCACGGGCCAGTACTTTTTCCACCAGAATGTGCTGCCCTTCTGCAGGAGAATAGAGGTGTCATGTATCCCCTCCCCACCCCCTATAGAGAGAGGGGCCCATTTTGTGCCAGGCACTAGGAAGGATGAGACACCGCACCCTTGGGATCTCTTCCATAGCTAACAAAGGGGAGAAGTAAGGTTGGCTTTGCTCTTCCTCCACCAGCAAACATCGCCAGCTGTTCTGCCTCCTTCCTCCAACGACCAGGAACACCATGAGGTGTCCCTGAGAGATAAGACTCTTGGAGTCTATTGGGAGGATCCCCAGGAGGATCTCGCTCTAGCATCCCTGGGCTATGAGGAACGCACTTCCCCTGCTCCCAGCTACATCTCTGCTGCTGCTGCAGGCGCTGACGTTTCAGGATACAAAAGATGAATGTAGAGGTCAAAGAACAGCCTGAGAGGCAGGGAAAGAAGGCTAGGTTTGTTTCCTCATCTGTAAAATAACTAGATGGCCACTGAGGTTCCTCCTAGCTCTAAATCTGCCTTAGATGTCTGACACAGTTTCCTCTATAGAGAGGTCTTATAGCATCATCTCTGGCCTTTTCCAAAGTCAATGGGAAAGAGCCCAAGGGCTCACTCTTTCTCCACCTCTTACCTATCATTTGAGGAATTTTCTTGTCTTGGTCTAGATTGTCTTTTCTTAAAAGTTACTGAAAGGGACAGAATCAAGTTACTCTGCAATTAGATTGTGAATGTGGGAGTGGGGTGGTTGGGTTTCCGTGTGATTAGAGCATCTCTAATGGTCTTCTCAACTCAAAGGGGCCTCCCTGCTCTGACATCCTGTGTTCTAAGGCACCTCCCAGCTCTGATATTCTGTGTTCTAAGGCCCCTCCCAGCTCTGACATCCTGTGTTCTAAGGGCCCTCCCAACTCTGACATCCTATGTTCTAAGACACCTCCCAGCTCTGATATTCTGTGTTCTAAGGCCTCTCCCAGCTCTAACATCCTGTGTTCTGAGTCCTTCTAGCTCTGATACTCTAAATTCTAACATCCCATGATCTATGTTCTAAGACATATTTCTAACATTCTCTGCTTTAATCTCCTGTTTCCAAGACCTCCTTTTCCCTTGAACATGATAAGTCTAGGACAATACATATTTTGGGTACACTTACATTTGTATTCCTGCATTTCTTTCTCCCAATAGAATATAAGTCCTTTGAGGGCAGGAACGATCTCACCTTGGCCTTTGCATGCCCCAGACCCAGAACAGTGACTATACATGGTGATATCACAATGAGAGAACACACGAAGTGCTTTTCAAGCTTTTGAAGCACCACACAAATACTAGCTATTATCGTTAAGTGTTTAATAAATGTTTGTTGATTGACAGCAGTTTTAGTCAAAGTTCTATTTGACTGAGACATTCCTGTCTGCTCCTCTCTGATGCTCTGGACACCCTGGAGAGGAAACCAGGGATGGGTCTGGGCTGCCTCCTTCTGGGGGACAGTGAGAACAGTCCATCACATTTTCTATCCTCCTTTTAACTCAAAGCTATTTCTATTTTCTCACTGATCCTCCCCACAAAGCCATATAAAGTAGAAGAGGCAAGGATCACTATCCCCTTTTTACAGATGTGGAAACTAAGGCTAGGAGATTTAAAATAATAGGGGGAAGAATGTGCTGTTTCACGTTGAGGGTGGAACTTTTGTTGTTGCTTGGTTGTTTTAGTTGTATCCAACTCTCCATGACAGCATTTGGGGTTTTCTTGGCAGAGATATTGGAGAGGTTTGCCATTTCCTTCTCTAGCTCATTTTACAGATGAGGAAACTGAGATAAACAGGGATAAGTGACTTACCCAGGGTCACACAGCTACTATGTGTCTGAGGTTGGATTTGAACTCAGAAAGATGAGTCTTCCTCACTCCAGGCCTGGAATTCCATGCACTATGGGACCACCTAGCAGCCAGACAATGGAACACTGGTCTATAAATTGGGAGGTTTCGAGTTCTAGTTTCAGCTCTGCTCCTGCTTCCCTTTGGAAGGTTGGTGAGAAGGCAGATAAGATAGGGACTGGATAGCAAGATAGTAAGAGCCTCGTCTGGATGTCAGAACAATCAAAGAAAACTTAGTGTAGTGCCCACGACAATGTGTCTCACCTGTGACCCCACTAAAAGCTATCCCAGGTTCAAGGTATTCCATGAGTCAGTAACCATTTACAGAGCTATAGCTCAGAAGCCCCCATCAGTGTATTTACTCCTCACAGGCAGCCAGAGGACAAGTTACTTTGGGAAAAAAAGACATTCAAGCAGACAGCATGGCAAAGAAGGTAACAAGAAAAAATCCTCCCATTGATGTGTTTCACTCTCCTACAGATCACCAAAGAACCAAAGAACCAAAGAACAGATCACCAAAGAGGGGAAAGGGCACTTATATAGATAGCCCTCATGACCAGGAAATATGCAAAGAGGGAGTAAATGTAGGGAACACACAGCCAGGGAGCATGCATAAAGGGACCCCCTACCAGGAACTTGTGTGGCCAGAAGACATATATGTAGGACACACATGTGGCCAGAACACAGATATTGCCAGGTAATTCAAATCTGACCAGACTATGTGTCTCCACTAGGCAATACACTGTTCTGGGCATATCTGGTTGTCAAGTTCTTCTCTGCTGCCATCTATTGGGTTTTAGGTCCTCAGGACCATCTATTAGCTGTCTGCTCCCACCTACTAGTGTGTGCTGCCAAGTAAGCCTCTCTCTGACCAGGGTAAACCAAGGTCATTTGGTGCATAACCTCTGGGGCTATGAGTTACCAAACATAATGAAGACAAACTAACGAAAGCCCTTGGAAGCCTTTTCAGTCTAGGATCAAGTCCTTTCTTCAAACAATCAACAAACATTTATCAAGGACCTACTTAACATGTGCCAGGCACTGTACTATGGATACAAAGACAATAGTTGCTTCCCTCAGGAAGCTTATATTCTATATACAAAATAAGCACATATAAAATAAATCTAAGACAATTGAGAGGAGGTAATAAAGTATGCGGAGATCAGAAAATTCCTCATGAAGGAAGCTGCCCTTGACCTGAGCTTGGAAGGAAATTAGGAATTCAAAGAGGCAGAGATTTAGAAATTAGTGTGTCCTAAGCATGATGGCACAGCATGGGCAAAGGCATGAAGATGAGAGATGCGGTGTCATGTGTGAGGAACAATAAAAACGTCAATTTGACTAGACCAAAGGCTATGTAAAAGGGAGTAGTATAGAACCAGACTGGAATGGTAGGTTGAAGCCAGCTTGTGAAGAACTTTAAAAGCATCAGGGGAATTTGAATTTGATCCTAAAATTAATAGAAAGGCACTGGATTTTGACTACCTGTTGCTTATTTGAAGTCCATGGTCCTAGACAACAACCTGACCTAAGGTTAGAAAATCCCTTGTAATTCATGTTTAACACCTGTGCCTCTACAACTTATTTTGGGGCATCTTTCCCTAAAATAAACCCAAGAGCCATGTAGAAGGTAGAACCAGAAATCCCACTTGCTCACAAAATCCTTTTTGATTGTCATGCAAATGAAGTTGAACAACTTAACCAAGTAAGAAAGATCATTTCTCTCCAAATCGCCCTGGTCATATTTTTGCCTTTATCATAGGTTTCAGTCATTGATATCAACAAAAACAAACCCCTGTGTTCTGGCCAGTGTAAAACCTCATGTGCTCCTCACATCGGAAAATACATTCTCCAAACTACTAAGTCTTCTCTTCCTGTGTCTCTTTTTGTAGGAGAATCCTTGAAAGATCAATAGGACAAGTGCCAGGGCCATGGAAAGTTTCCAAAGGAAAAGAGTAGCAGGAGTCCAGGCTCCCTGCTACTCTGTCCTTCGAACTGCTTTAATGGGAGGTTGTCCCATCCTGGTCCAAGCCCCAGATTGACTTGCCCTATCAAGAGTCCAGAAATCTTCCCCATCCTCCCTCTCAGACCCTATTTTCCGCTCATGCCTGTGTCTCTGCATTCTTGTCTCCTTTGCCAGATAGCTCTCAGTCTAGATTTCAGAGGAGAAGAGATGGTTGTAAGAAAACTCCTCAATGGAGGGAGGGAGGGAGAAAGGAGGGAGAGCCTAGAGCTGGCAAGAACCCCAGAGGTTGTCTCGTCCAGCTCCCTCATTTTGCAGAGGAATGTGACCCCGAATCCAGTACATCACACCACTCAGAGAACTGTCCTGACGCTGAATGCTGCTAATGCCACCTCCCAAACACACATATGCCTTGGGATAGAAGGGAACGGACTGTGCTCTTTGGTATCAAAGGAGCATGGTACGTGCCATAGGAGTTGGCAATCTATGCCACTGACTCTAAATCAAGTCAGATGGTTCCCTTTCTCCCCACTCAAATGTGCTCACAGCATACAGCTCTCCTCTCTCTTTGAAGGAACCGTGGGGTAGCAGAAAGACTCCAATCTAGGAAATCTGGGTTGGGATCCTGACTGATGCTAAGCAGTTCTGTGACACCCCACCAACCGGACTCAGCCTCATGTTCCAAGAGGCAGTGTGTTATAGAGGGGGAAAGGACCTCGATTTGGAGTTAGCAGACCCAGGCTAGAATCTCGCTTCTGCTACTCACTGTCTTGTAGGACCCCGGGCAGGTTACCTCTCTCCCTGATCCTCATTGTCCTCACCTGTAAAAGAAGGAGGCTTCCTAAGGTCCCTTCCACCTTTAAACCTATTATTCTCATCTATAAAATGGGGATAACCCCCAGAGGGTTTTTTAGAGATGAATAGGGCACTATCCTTGGTGTCAGGAAGATGTGGATTCAAATCCTGCCTCACACTCTTACCAGCTGTGTGACCCTGGGCAAGTCACTTAACCTTTGCCTCATTTTCCTCATCTGTCAAAGGAGAAAGTTGAACAGGATGGCTTCTACATACACAGAAAAGCAGATATGCAGTAATCTGAGGAAGAAACTCACAAGTGGGGGAGGTGAGAAGAGGCTTCTCTTAGGGAAAATGTGGAATACTTCACAGAAGGCTAGAAACATAGAAACTCTAAGGTTTTTCTCTTTCTCTTCTTGCCCTTCCTCTCCCACTTTGCCTTCGCTCGCCGTTGCTTAGTACACATAAATATAGAATATAGAATGTTAGAGCCAAAAGAATCTTGGGAGATTAGGTCAGTATTCTGCATGCCTCCCCACAACTCATTTTAGGCATTTCTATAATGAGGGTCAGCACAGACTGGGAGGTATGAGGGACATCTGAGGCCAGCTGTTCCAAGCCCCTTGTCTTATAGAGAAAATGAGGATTGGGAAGGAGAAGTAACTTACCCAAGGTGATGGGTAAGTTACTGGGTTTTCTTGGCAATACTGGAGTGGTTTGCCATTTCCTTCACTGGCTCATTTTACAGATGAGGAAACTGAGGCAAACAGGGTGAAGTGACTTGCCCAGGGTCATACAGGTAGTAAGTTTGCCATTTCCTTCTCCAGCTCATTTTGCAGATGAGGAAACTGAGGCAAACAGGGTCAAATGATTTGTCCAGGGTCACACATCGAGAAAGTGTCAGAGGCTAGATTTGAACTCAGAAAGATGAGTCTTGCTGACTCCAGGCTGAGTGCTCCAACCTCTGCACCACCTAACAGAAAAAGCATTTGGTGTAGAGTCTGAGGACCTGGGTTCGACTTCCCAGCCCTGCTATGTGAATTTGGGCAACTCACTTTATTTCTACAAAGCTTAGTTTCCCCACCTACAAAAATTAAGAGTTTGGACAAAACTATCTCTACTTTTTCTTTTACCTCTAAATCTTCGTCCTCCTTTGGGGCAGTAGGAAGAGCCCTGGGCTGGGAGTTAGGGTACCCAGGTTCTAGTTCCAGCTTAACCATTAACTCATCACCTACGTGGCCAGGTCCTTTCTCCTTTCTGGGACTCAGTTGACTGTCCTGTAGAATGAGGGAGTTAGATTCATTGATCTCCAAGGCTCCTTCCAGCTTCAGGTCATGTCACCTTATGAATCTGTCATCAGCGAGAGCATTGAATGCAGGACCCACAGCTCTCCTACCTGCAGTTTAATTAAAGATGGGCCCCTTAGGTGGGTAGAAGGTATGGAGGGTGTCAGTCATGGAAGTGGGAGGCTGGAAAGGAGCCAGGGAAAGGATCAGGTATTGGATGATGCCCGGTTCTCAAACCCCTGACAAGAACCTTTTTATAAGAACCAAGAGGGAGAGGGGGAAAGGCTGGGGGGGGGGCAGTTTTTCTGGGTTGAGTAGGTTGACAGCAGCTGGTCTGGGGAACAGGGCTGTTTCCACCATCTGGTCCTCCCCCTGCATCCCCACTCAAGCCTCTCCATCCCCCTGCCAAGGGCATCACCCTCTCCTGGGAGAAGCACAGACAGTGACTTCGCCAAGCAGAACCATGGGGGCTGGGTTGGAACTCCAGTCAGGTCTGCTCTCCAGGAGCGGGGATCCCTGGGTAAGAGAAGAACATGTACACAGCTAAGTGGAGCAAATCTGAGTAGCATCAATGTGCTGACTCTCCTCCCACATCCCCTCGAGTCCAATCATACCTGCCTTTGAATTGGGGATTCATCTCCCCATTTAATAGACAGAAAAACTGAGATTCAAGGAGGGAAATTGCCTCACCCAAAGTCACACAGGACATCTACCATGAATTGGGACTTCCTACTTCCTGGTCAGGGGACCCCTCCTTATTACAGATCTGCCACATTCCTAGAAGGCCCCTGATCTCTTTGGGGAGGAAAGCAAATTTATCTTTATTAAATCCATTTATAACTATAGAAATGCACAGGGTCTTGGGCGATAATGCTAGAAAAAGTATCCTAATTATATATATATATACATATATATATATATGTGTGTGTGTGTGTGTGTGTGTATGTGTGCATATATATATAATATCCTAATAATACCTAAGGATCCAAAAAGCATTTTACATACCTCATTTCATTGGAACCTCACACAGCCCTGTGTGGGAGGTATGATTAGCTGAGGCCGGATTCAACCCAAGGGTTCCTAACTACAAGTCTTGCACTCTCTAGGCTGTAAAACAGCACAGTGATTTGAATACAGGGCTTGGAGTCAGGAAGACCTGAGTTCAAATCCAGCCTCCAGACATTTACTAGCTTTGCGATCCTGGGCAAATCAATGAACATCTGTCTGCCTCAGTTTCTTCATCTATAAAGTGGGGGTGATAATAACTTTTACAGTGTGGTTGTGAGGATGGAATGAGATAATATTTGGAAAGTGCTTTGCAAACCTTAAAGGGTCTGCCATGTGCTGATCCTTTAAATTTTACAGATGAGGAAACTGAGACCCAGAGAGAGGAAAATTACTCCCTCCATTTGCCTTATATAGTAAGTAGCAGATCCAGGATTCAAACCCAGATCTTTCCTGACTTCAGGCACAGAGCTTCTTCTGCCTGGCTGCCCCTCACCAAAGGGAGTGTCCACTGAGCTCTAGAAGGCTGGTACCCACTGCACTATACATAAGGACCCTGCATTGCATGCTGCTGGCATTCCAGAGCGGATGCAGGGGAGAGGAGCGGAGGAGCAGGAAGGAGATCAGGGGGAAGAACCATTCCCTGTGAAGTACCTCTCTCTGAAAACAGGGTCACCTCCATCACTCTGTTGGACCTTGCTCATGGTGTCCCCAGTATGAAGGCCAGGTGCTCCCTGTCTTCCTGCCCTGCTCTAGGCAACCCTCTTCCCCTATAGCATAGTCGGAAGGCAGCCAGCTTGGCAGGATACCTGGATTCAGGTTCTGACCACCACTTGCAGCTTTGTTCCTTCGCCCCTCCAGGACTATGAGAAGTTATGTTGAACTATTATTTCTAAAGTCCCTCCCAGCTCTGACATTCTGTGTTCTAAGGGGATTGTCAGGGAGCAGGTTTGAGGAAGATTCAGAAAGGAGGGTGCTACGTATCCCTGTCTCTACCCTCATGGGTTGGAACAATAAGAGATGGGCTTCTGGAGGAGGGCATCCTCGGGCAGGATTGAAATTCTTCTCAGGAGGACTGCGAGGCTCAAAAGAGACCAATAGAACTTTAGAGCAAGGTTGGGAGAGGAGAGGCTCCAGTGGTCTTCCCCCTTGCCTTCTGTTTGCCTTTCTTCCGAAACTGGCACCATGATCTCCACCAAGGCAGCCAGGTGGGAAGAGCGACATGGCTATTGGTACCACTTGGATGAGTTAGGAGTCAACTACAAGCTTTTCAGGGACATGGAAGACCCCCAGACAATCATCTATCCTGCCACTATGCCATGTAGACCTCTGGGCACTGCCATCTGGCCTGCTAGTGCATCTTAAGAACCTCTGGGCCTTGCTAATTTTCCAATGCTTCCCATACATCTAAGACTTCCAAGTCTTTCCACCTTCCCTATTGGACAGGGAGATCCTCAAGGGCAGGGACTGTCTTTGCCTTTCTTTGTATCCCCAGCCCTTAGTACAGTGCCTGGCATACAGTAGGTGCTTAATAAATGCTTCTTGGCTTGACTTGACTTGATCCTGCAGATGAATTCTTTTATATGAATAGTCTCCCCCAATTAGAATATGAGCTCCTTGAGAGAAGGGGCTGTCTCATTTTTTTCTATTTCTGTCTCAGTCTTGGCACATAGTAAGTGCTTAATGAATTTTTTTTCATTCATTACCTCATTTCAGCTTCACAAGCGCCCTGTGAGGTGGGCAGTGCCAATGTTATCAGCTCCATTTTACAGATAAAGAAACTTATGCCCAGAGTCATCAAGTATCTTGCCCAAAGTCATACACCTGGTAAGTAGCAAAAATGGGACTTGAATCCTCCCTATCAGACCCTCAGTCCAGGCCTCTTTCTGCTAGACCACATCTGCCCCTCGTCTGCCATGATACTATTTATGACTTTGAACCAGAAAAGAACTTAGAGACAAGCCCTTCATGTCATAAGTAAACTGAAGACCACAGACATTCAATGCCTTACCCAAGGTCATCTAGGTGGCAAAGGGGAGATTCTAACTCGGGTCTTCTGACTCCTAGTCCAACTCTTTCTGTTACTAGATCACACTGCCTGACTGCCCGTAAGAGGGCTTGAAAGATGATAGACAAGGAACCATGATGATGATGATCATGGCTAATAATAATACTGAAGCATGACCTAGAAAGCGTCGAGAGCCCAACCCAGAGAGGGAGGGCACCAAGGGCTAGGCTGAAGGAAAGAGTTTATCAGAAGGAGTGGAAGGATGATGAGAAGAACAATGGAGAGGCGCCCCCCAACCCCTGCACCCCAGAGGGTGAAAGAGACCAGGGAGGAGAGAGGGAAGAAGCAGGAAGAGAGACAAGGCTGGGGAGGAGAGATTCAGAAAAGGAAAAGAAAACAGAGTGGCAGAAGGTGTTCCTATACAGAGAACCAAGAAGTAGAAGGCACCTAAGCACACAGAATGCTAGAACAGAGAATGTCAGAGTGAGGAAAGGCCTTAGAACATAAGATGTCAGAGATGGGAGGGCCCTTAGAACACAGGATGTCAGAGCTGAGAGTACCCTTAGAACACAGGGTGTCAGAGCTAGGAAGGGCCTTAGAACACAAGATGTCAGAGCTGGGAGGGCCCTTAGAACATAGAATATTGAAGCTAGGAGACACCTTAAGGAATCATTTAGTCCAACCCTCTCATTTTACAAAGGTGGAAACTGAGGCCCAGAAAAGGAAAAAGAGATTTCCCAGCATCACACAGGCTGGGCAAACAGCAGAACAAAGATTCAAACTCAGGTCCCCCAAGTCCAAGTTCAGGAGTATCCCCACTACATCATGCCACCCCTGTTAGTAACTGTCTCTAAGCCCCTGCACTTGTTCTAGAGCTGGTGTGAACGGTTGTAGAGGAGCGAAGATTTGGGATTAGGAAAGAATCCGATTTCTAACCCAGCTCTGACGCTTCCTTTTGGCGTGACTCTCGGCATGTCCCTCCGCATCTCTGATCATCAGTTTCCTCATTTGCAAAATGGAGAAAATGATGAGCGCCATGCCTGGCTCCCCGGAGCAGGTTGGGGGGGGGGGCACTTTGTAAACCTCCAGTCACCATAGAAATGGGAGCTCTTCTTGGGCATGATAAGGTGAACGGAACGCCGGAGTGCTTTTGGCCACTCCCAGAAGCTGCCAGAATCCAAATGCATTTGTCGGTGGCTTTTTAGTCCCTACTGACCATGCCAAGATGACAGACTCAGGGCCCAGCCCAAAGCTGAGCACAGAGAGGCCAAGGGCCTTCATATCAATTACCCTATCTGATCTCAAGATCTCCGCTTGTCAAGCAGGCGCTGTCCTCCCTGGTGGAGAAAATGAAGCCCAGAGAGGTTCTACACGTGGCCCAAATGCACCAAGCAAAATAAGTAATGGCTGGCACTAGACACCAGGTGACCCTGGCCCAGTCAACTCCTCTCTCTGGCCTCTGTTCCCTCATTTGTAAAATAAAAAGATTAGACTACATCTCCAAAGTCCCTCCCAACTCTGACATCCTGTTTCTAAGGGCCCTCCCAGCTCTGATATTCTGTGTTCTTCAAAGCCCTCCCAGCTCTGACATTCTGTGTTCTAAAGTCCCTTCTAATACTTATCTTCTGTACTCTAAAGGGCCAGATATAATATTCTATGTTCTAAGGTTCTAAGTTCTATATTCTAAGATATTCTATATTCTAAGTACCCTTCTAGCTACATTATGTGTTCTAAGATATCCAGAGCTGACCTCCTATGCTCTAAAGATCCACCCATCCATTCATTCTATGTCCAAAGGGCCCTCCCAGCTCTGACTTTCTAGCATTCCTTACTCTCTGCCTATCAGACTTGGTTAGATTTGGTCCTCTAGCATAACTCGGTTCGAGGGTTCATGGAGGGGCCACGTTAGAACATCAGGATAGGGGCCCCTGGGCCTTGCTGTTGGTCCTGTTGCTGCTGTATCGTCAGCACCACTAAGGGCCATTCCATCCGCCCTATTAGAGGGTGAGCTCCTTGCTCAAGAGTCGGGACTGGCTCACTTTTCTGTTCTTGTCCCTGGTACTTGACGCATCACTTGGCACATGGTAAGCACTTAATTGATCCACTGTCAGTCAGACAGTCAGTCAATCAATCAGCAGCCATTCTCAACGTGCCAAACCATTCCATGAAGCACCTGCTTGGGGGCCAGAGGTGGGCTGCAGGCGAGCCAGTGGGTCTCGGAGTCACACAGCCCCAAGGTCCAAAACAGCACCAGAAACATCTGTCCCGCCAGCCTGAATGTGGATCTCTCCCTGGCTTCTCTCCTTGATGTTGAGCTTTTTAGCCAAACCCAGCATCCGCATCGGACCTGAACTTTTCCGTTGCCACAGCAACCCCAAGGAGGGGGTGGGTGTGTATGCAGCAGCAGTCCCACCCCTGGCCTACTTTTCCTGGAGGCCCCAGCTTGGAGGTGGGCAGCCACACCCTCCCCCAAGTGCCTACTCCCAGGAAGAGAACTGAGCTCCCCTTCTGGAACCCCCCCCCTCAGGCCACCCACCTCATAGAGAGGAATCAGGTTGCTCCAGGGAGCCTGACCACAGACTTCCCCTCCTCCCCTGCATCCTCCCTCCCACAGGCCTTCCAGGGCCCTGTCGCTTCTGGATTACCCGGCTCTGGGCCTGGCCGCTGGCGGCATTTCCTCCTTAAGTTTCAAAGTGCATCATGTAAGAGGAAGAAATTTGGATGGGGTCCCTTCAAGCAGCCAACCCCTCCCTTCAGGAGGGAATCTTTCTGGCAAGAGGGTTATTTTAACCGGAAATAGGGTCACTAGGCATACCTGTGCTCCATCATGTTCATAATGTACTAGATAGAAGAAGACCTTGGTTGGAATCCTGGCCTTGGCACTTACTACCTGCATGACCGCTGAGCAAGTTTGTTCACCATCATGGACCTCAGTGTTCTTATCTATCAGACAAAGGGGTTGGATGCGATGACCTCCAGCTTTGGGTCCTATGATCTGATGGTCCCTATGCTCCGTCTAGACCACACATACACACACACACACACTTTCCATTCATCTAGCTCTCTTGGCAGCTAGACAGCTAGATGGCTAAGACCATTGAAGCTAGAGTGAGGAAGACCTGAGTTCAAATCCCAACTGGCTGTATGACCTGGGCAAGTGATTTAACCTCTGCCTGCCTCAGTTATATCATCTGTAAAATGGGGATAATACAAGCACCTCACAGGCTTGTTGCAAGAATAAAATGAGATAATATTTGTCCAATGTGCTGCCAACCTTAAAGCAATCTACAAATGCTAGTTATTGCGATTAGCTGCTACTGTTGACCATTAGATCATAAGCTCCATGGGCCAAGGACTGTCCTTTGTCCATCTTTGTATTCCCCAGTGCTTTGCACGGTGCCTGGCACATAGTAGGTGCTTTCTGTTGCTGTTTTCAGTCATGATTCATTTCAGTCATGTCTGACTCTCTGCGACCCCATTTGGGGTTTTCTTAGCAAAGATACTGGAGGAGTTTGCCATTTCTTTCTCTAGTTCATTCTACAGATGAGTAAACTGAGGCAAACAGGGTGAAGTGACTTGCCCAGGGTCACACAGCTATTAAGTGTCTGAGGCTGGATTTGAACTCAGTTCTTCCTGACTTCAGAGGAAGCAGAGCTCTACCCACTGATCGATTATGTATTGGTGGGGGTGGGGGTGTTGGTATTCATGGCTTCCAGCATAAATAATTATGGTTCTTAGAACACTGTCCTTGTTCACTCCCTGAGGCCAGTCTGCAAAAGGAGCAAGTCAAAGGCCAGGGGAGGGAAGAGGGAAGGGGGAGGGGGAGAAGGCCCAGCACCAAGATCTTCCCTTGACCCTGTCAGAAGTCCCACTGACTCTCAACAAGTCTGAGAATAGGAGAGCAGAGAGGGCCAAGGCTCTGTGTCTCCCCCAGATGCGGAAGGCTTTCCCAGACCCTCATCCCAAGAACTGAATGTGATTATTGTCATTCCCACTGAGAGTTGTTATCATACGAAATAGATGGGGCAGGTCATCCAGTGGGGACGTGATGGCTAAGCAAACCAGCCTATCCCCACAGGCCAGGCCATAAGGCAGAACGTCAGATGGTTCAGGTCTCTTCCACTGATTCCCTGCCGAGAAAGAGTCAACGGGGGTTCGTCCCACTCACCAGTGACATCTCCGAGAGGATCCCCCATGTCCATGAGGCAGCTGGGGGAGCAGTGGAAGAGTGCTGGGCCCTGAGTCAAGAAGACCTGAGTTCCAATCCTTCTCCAGATACTTAACTAGCTCAGTGATCCTGGGCAAGTCACTTAACTTCTGTCTGCCTTAGTTTCCTCACCTATAAACTGGGAATAATAGCACCTATCATGCAGAATTGTTATGAGGACAAAATGAGATAATATTTGCTAAAAAAAAAAAAAAGCCGCTTAGCACGGTGCCTAGCACATAGTAGGTGCTATGTAAATGTTTATTCCCTTCCTCTTCCTTTCTCATGCTCAGGACCAGTAGTGAAGCTGCACAGTGATGGGTGGGCTATGAGCCCATGGCTACAAAGAGAAGGATGATGTAGAAGATCTGGGTTTTAGCCTCAGCTCCATCACTGGCACAAAGTTACTATTGCGTGCCCTTGGACACGTCATTCCCTCTCTCTTGGTCTCAGTTTCCCCAAATTTTAAATAAGATGATTAGCTAAACAATCTCTCTCCATGCATATGCATTCTGTATTCTAAGATTTCTCCCAATTCTAACATCCTGTGCTCTAAGGGCTGTTGTTAATCTTAGCTCCTTGAAGTCAGGAACCGTCTTCTGCTTCCTTTTGTAGCCCCGGTGTTTACCACAGTGCCTGGCACAAAGTGGGCACTTAATAAATGTTGACTGATTGACTGGTCGATTGATTGATTTTGCATTCAGTGTCATTCACTGTTAAGATTCTTTTCAGCCCTGACATTCTGTGTTCTAGGGGCCCTCCCCACTCTGGCATTCTAGGTTGTAATAGTCTAGCTTCTGAAGTCTCTCTCTTCTCTTCCTATGCTCTGATTCTATCGCTGTCTTCAGCAACTTTGGGGGTCAGGATCAGGCAGCCTGTGGAGGAGGCTGGGGTGGGCAGGTCCAGAGGGCAGCCTGGACGTTGACTTTGGCAGAGTCTGCCCTCTCTGGCTCAGGGAATTTCCTTCCATGGCAGATGGATAGACAGAAGTCTTTGGGGGTGTTTGCTGGTCTTGTGAAAGGTGGTTTTCAAAAATAGGACACTCTAAAGAGAAGGGCGTTCATGGGAGCTTTCTCACAGGCAAGAAAATTTTCGTGTGTCCTGGCCCTCATGCCTTGGTGTGCATGCATGTACTTGAGTGTATTTGTATGTATGTGTTTGATCATATGTGCTTTGATGTGTGTGCAACCTATACTCTGCATTGGTGTGCTTGTGTAAGATGAGACATGTACGTGCTTATGAATATGCCTGTGTTCATGTAAACCTGTGCACCTTGCCTGTCTCTGTGCCTACTAGTTTTCTTGTATCGATGAGGGATGCACACGCATACATAGGCACACATGTGCTCACCAACCTGTGTATGTGGCCTGGAGTGTGCATGTCAGCATCCTTGTGTGGGTGGGCTATGCACGCACCCGTGTGTGAATGCCTGTGTAGGTACAAATATGTGCCGGTGTGTCTATGGAAGCCCGATTCCTGCTGTGCACTGGCTTGTATATTTGGTGTTGCGTGGGCCTGGCTGAGTTTCTCTCTGTGAACAAGGATTAAGTAATTAAACCTCAGCTCTAGCTCAGAAAAGATCAATTGGCAGGAAAAGAAGGTGCTTAAGCTCCACTCCCATCTCCCCCTCCCCTCCCCCAGCACACTCCTCCCTTGGGAAACTTTGGGGTCCAGATAGATGAAGAGAAACTGCCCTTGGGAAGAAGCCTCAGGACGGGAGTTAGGCTTCGGGAGGAGGGAAGAGGGAGGAGAGAGGAGGAGGGAGAGCCGGCTCATCAATGGCTTTTCCGATTTCTGCCACTGCCGGCAAGAAAACAAACCTGGTTCACCAGTCCTGGGTATAGGGCTGTCCTCACCTGGCAGATCAGTCTCAAATCAAATTCCAGGGGAAAGAAACTCATCCCTGTCTTTACCCCACCTTTGGTTTTTCCTGGGAAAGAAAGGGTAAATCAGAGGAGAACGGTTGGTGAAAACATATTGGAGTAGGAATTAGGAATCCTGGGTTCAAGCCTCGATTGTGCCACCTGCTAGCTGTATGTCTAGGCCCTGGATCCCAGTGCCTCAAGCTGTTTAGAATGAAAGGGTTGAACAGAGATGATCCATAAAGGCCCCTCCCAGCTCTAACATTCTGTATTCTAAGGTCCTTCCCAGTTCTGACATTCTATGTTCTAAGCACCCTCTCCACTGTGATATTCTGTCTTCTAAGATCCTTCCCAGTTCTGACGTTCAGTTCTAAGGCTCCTTCTGGCTCTGACAGCCTGTGTTCTAAGGGCCTTCCCAGATCTGACAGCCTGTGTTCTAAGGGCCTGCCCAGCTCTGACATCCTCTGTTCTAAGATCCTAGAAGGGACCAATCTACCCAACAAACATTTATCAAACCTGTCGTGCCAGGTGCTTTATTAGGCACTGAGATACAAAGACAAAAATAAAACAATCCTTGCCTTCTAGAAGCTTCCATTTTATAGGAGGAGATAAAATGTACAGATATAAGCACATGCAAGATAAATACAAAATAAGGACATAAATTTAAGGTATTGGGGGGTGGGAAGGCTTAGCCACCGGGGAGATCAGGGAAGGTCTTACACAGAAGAGAGAAACTGGTACTTAACGGTAGAGGTGATGAAAAGCTGCTGTAGTTTATTGAGGAAGGGAGTGACACAGTCAGCCCTGAGCTGTGGGATAAATCACTCTGGCAGCTGTGTGGAGGAGGGATGGGAGGGGGGAGAGACTTGAGTCAGGAAGACCAATTAGGAAGCTGCTACAATCAGGACAGAAGAGATCACTGAAGGAGGAGGGAGGGAGCCCCAACCAAGAAGGGGATGAGGGACAGCTTCCTAGAGGAGAGGTTGGTGCATGATCCGAGCCTCGAAGAGAGCCAGGTTTTGGATGACCCGGCTCATCGATGGCTTCCAGATTTTGGATGAGGCAGAGTGCAAGGGGGGTACGTTCTATACATGGGGGACAGCCTATGCAAATGCGGGGAGGTAGAGTGCCAGGCTCCATGGTAAAGTCATCCTGGGCCTGGAGTTAGGAAGACCTGAGTTCAAATCCAGCTTCAGACAACCCACTAATTGTATGACCCTGGTAACTTCTGTCTGCCTCAGTTTCCTCAGCAGAAAAATGCAAATAATAGCACCTATTTCTCAGGGTTGTTATGAGAATCAAATGAGATCGTATCGGTAAAGCGCTTTGTATCATGTTGTTGTTAAGTTGCTTTTTTCAGTCGTATCCGACTATTGGTGACCCCCCATTTAGGGTTTTCTTGCTAAAGATACTGGAGTGGTTTGCCATTTCCTTTTCCAGCTCATTTTACAGATGAAGAAACTGAGGCAAACAGGGTGAAGTGACTTGCCCAGGGTCACACAGCTGGTAAGTGTCAGGGGCTGGATTTGAACTCAGGAAGATGAATCTAAGCCCAGTGCTGTACCCATGTTGGCCCCTGGCTGCCCACTTAGCGCCAGCCTGGCACAAAGTAGATGCTTAATAAAATCTTGTACTGTTGGAGTAACGACCAGTAGGCTAGTGTGGCTAGAATGTGGAATGTTTGGATAAGAGTGATGTGCTTGGAGCCTGGAAGGTTAGCCTGGGCCAGACTGTGAGGAGCCTCAAATACCAAGCCAAGGGGGGTGTATTTTATCCTGAAACACAATAGTGAGCCATTGAGAATTCTTACACAGGGCGGTTACCTTGGACCTCGGCAGTCATCATAAAGCTTCTCCCCCCCCCCATTTTACAGGTGAGCAAACTGAGGCAGGCCCAGAAAAGTGATCATGACTGCTTAATGTCATATAGGCAGTCAGAGGTGGAGCAGGGATCTGAGACCACAGCCCCTGATGACTTCCCTCCTATAGCTTCCACCACCTGATACTTTAGCTTTCTTTTCCCAGATGAAGAGAAACACAAATATTCCTGAGGTGGGAGCAGAAGAGGGTATGGTGAAGGAGACCTCGATGAGTAAGAGTGAAGAAAATGAACTCCAACATCATGGAGCAGATCAGAACAAAACTCATTGGGAGCCCAGGGTCTGAGGAAGAAAACAGAGCTCACTCCTCCTTGGTCCCCTCTACCACTGGGGAAAAGAAATCAGCTTTAGAAAATAATGCTTTTCTATTAAACAGAGTGATGTGAAAACTCATGGTTTTATATCGAATCCTCTTTTATGTTGCATTGTGTACACAGAAATGTTCTTTTTTGTATTTAAGTTCAAAATGAACAAAATTTAAAAAGTAGAAATGCCTAGACAAAAAAAAAAGAAGAAGATATTGCTTTTCTGCAGTGGAAAAGGTCAGAGCAGCTAAGTCGAAATCCCACTTCTGTTAAGGTCTGTATGACCTTGGGTAAGTCAGTTCTCCCCTCTCAGACTCAGTTTCCTCGTCTGAAAAATGAAGAGACTTGCACTACATGACCTTCCTGGTCCTTTCCAGCTCTAGGTCTATGATCCCATGAACCTGTCGCTTTCTTAAGCTAAGGACTTCGCACAGTGCTGGCCACATAGTAGGTACTTAAGGCTGGTTGATTGACAGAATGGGAACTAAGAGGATGATTTGGTTCCATTTAAATGGAGTGAGGCAGAAGGAAGCTTAGAAAATTGGACTATGTTTTCCCTCCTTATGAATATTCATTTGCTGGAGGAAGAGCCTGGCAGCCAGGCCTATGGGCAGAAATGGGGTTATTCAAGGTGGTAGAAGGGAGGGGGAGGGGTAAGGGGAGGGGCCTGGGAGGACACAAAGACAATGTTGGCCAGAATCCCTTTCCATCAGGCACTTGGACAAAAACTTCAGCTCTCTACCAGCTCAAATGTAACAAGCTCAGAGCAAATCCCAGGAGCTGATCCACTTCATGGTTACTGTCACCATGGCAACTGCCTCCTGGTACCCATGTGCACAGGCAGGTCACATGAGATGAGACAAGTTCAAGGGGGGAGTGATGGGCAGCTTGCACTAGAGAAAGGGATACATTCCCCCCCTCCCAATTTCAAAAGACACTGTCCTACTGGCCTGACAGAGAATTCAGGTTCTGAATTCTAATCCCTCCTCTTCCCCACAGCTCCCTCCAGCCTTGATGTCCCCATTGTGCTATAGAGACTAAGAATCTTCAGATATGTTGAAGGAAAAAGGAGCCAAGAGTGGGAAGATGCAGGAGACAGTGGCAGGCCCCTGGGTGTTCCATAGTTTGTACTTCTTAAATGCATTCTCCATCTGTTTCTTGTGTTCTACTTGTCTGTGTTATTGTCCTATGAACTCCATGAGAGCAGGGACTGGGTCATATCTATGCCATGGAGGAGTCAAAGGAACAGAGTACTGGGAGCCAGGAAACCCAAGCTTGAAGCTCTCCTGGGCTCACCAGCTTATTGCCCTCTGTATCTTCACCTATAATATGAGAGTGGCACAAGAACACTTCTAAGAGCCTTCTGATGCCAAAGCTATGAGTCTGTGAACTGAAACGTAGTGAAATGAGCCCTGAACATTCAGAAGTCAATATATATGGATTGTAAAGACCCTTCCTACCATTCTGTGTTCTAAGGGCCCTCCCAGCTCTGCCATTCTGTGTTCTAAGGGCCCTCCCAGCTCTGACATCCTGTGTTCTAAGACCCTTCATGGCTCTAATATTCTGTTCTAAGGCCCCTCTCAGCTCTGACATTCTGTGTTCTAAGAACCTTCATGGCTCTAATATTCTCTGTTCTAAGGGCCCTCCCAACTCTGACATTCTGTGTTCTAATACCTTTCATGGCTCTGATATTCTCTGTTCTAAGGACCCTCTCAGCTCTGACATTCTATGTTCTAAAGTCCCTGCCAGTTCTGACATTCTGTGTTCTAAGGCCCTTCATGGCTCTGATATTCTCTGTTCTAAGCGCCCTTCCAGCTCTGACATTCA
The DNA here is from genome assembly GCF_011100635.1 of Trichosurus vulpecula. Lineage (NCBI taxonomy): Eukaryota > Metazoa > Chordata > Mammalia > Diprotodontia > Phalangeridae > Trichosurus > Trichosurus vulpecula. Next base: position 53,761,072 of record NC_050574.1, read on the forward strand.
CTGTTCTAAGTTCTCTTCCAGCTCTGGCATTCTTTGTTTTAAGTTCTCTTCCAGAAGAAAAGCTTGCTATGGACCTTTCCAGAATTCTATGTTCTAACATTCCATGTTCCACTATCTATTTCTGATCTTGTGATTCCCTATGGTGCTATGCTCCCTGGATGTTCTTTTCCTACCTCTGCACTTTTGCTCTCTCAGTTCAATTCAATTTAATGCAGTTCATTCTAGGTACTATTCTATCCTACAACCGTTTATTAAGCTCCTAGTTAGTGCCAGGCACTAGCCCAGGGGTGGGCAACCTGCAGCCTCGAGGCCACATGTGGCCCCCTAAGTCCTCAAGTGCAGCCCTTTGATGGAATCCAAACTTCACAGAACAAATCAGGGGATTGCCCACCCCTGTGGCTAAACACTGAGGATAAAAAAGAAGAAAAAAGATCAAACAAATCCGGCCCTCAAGGAGATTACACTCTAGTGGAAGAACACAACACAGTAGACCTATAATTAGAGTACAAAGTAATGGGATGGAGGAGAGAACACCAGCACCTGGGGGAGGGGAATCTCATTCTTTTTCCTCTGCTTGTAATGCCCTCCCAGCCTCATCCTCTACTCTCTCCACCTATCCAAATCCCACTCTTTCTTCAAAGACCAAACAAAAGGCTAGCCCTTCATGATGGCTTCCTTGGTCCGTCTTTCCCCATACCCTCAGGAAAAAGAACACCGCACTTTGACTTCCCATAGTGTCCTGTGCCTCTTACCAGCCCATTCTGTCTTAAATGGGAAGGAGAGAAGGAAATAAGCAATTATTAATTTACTATTATGTGTCACACCCTGTGCTAAATGCTTTACAAATATTATCTCCTTTTACATTAAAACTATTTGTGGTCATGACTTAATTATCAGTTCATTGACAGCATGGTCCATAACTTATTCCTCTAGCTTTCTTCTCTGGTGCCCGGCACAATACAGGGCACATAGTAGGTCCTCCAAAAGGTTTGTTGATTGATTGAATGAATGAATCGATGTTTGCTTTCTTCTACTGAGCTGCCTACCTGCCATGAGAATCCATGCTTCCGTTTCTTACCTTGGTCAGATGAGGGGATGGAGTCTTCCTTTCCTCTCTTCTCCCTTCCCCTCATCACACCTCCTAGCTCCACACAGGTAGAGAAAAAGAATGAGGTAATGTCTCCACCAGCTCTTAGAGCTCTTAGGAGAGAGATGCTAGATAAACAGAAGGCTTTATTCAATTTATTAAACACACATCCCATGTCCAAAGGCCTCTTGGCACATGGACAAAATTATAAAGAAAAAAAAGAAAAACAGACGATGAAATTAAAAGGCATTTCATTTTCAAGACTGGGGCTGAGCTGGACAAATAAGGAACATGTGTCTTCCTAGTCTCTTGATCATCCATCCTCAAGCAGCTGTTTCTTTGGAGCCATGAGTAGAGTTTATAAGTGGTACTGGATGTCTCCTTAGAGTTGAAACACTGCTCCTAAAAAGTCGATGCTTGTAGAGCCCTTAGAACCTAGAGTGGGAGCTTGGGAGGGTCCTTAAAACAGTGCAGGATGGAGCTAAGAGAGACCTTACAAAACAGAATTCAGAGCTAGAAGCAACTTAGAACATTGGTGCTAAGAGGGTTTAATAGTATAGAGTGTTAGAGCTGGGAGAGGACGGAGAGCATAAAGCGTCAGAGCATGAAAGGCTTTCCAACACAGACCAGAGCTGGGAAGAACCTTACAACCCTGAATATTAGAGTGAAAAATACTGGAAGGAGCCCTAGATGCCAAGTCTCATCTGATTTTACAGATGAAGAAACAGAAGCCTAAGGAGGGAACGTGCCCTGTCCAAGACCAGGAACCCATAGATTTAGAGTCACTCAATCCATAACATTGGTTGAGTTATTTAGCTCATCTGGGCCTCAGATTCATCAAATATAAAACAAGGAATAAGAGGTAAGGTGGATATGTTCCTAGAATCCTACAGTCTTGTGATGCCTGAGCAGAGGGGGTTCATGGAACCATGTGATCTCACACATAGAAGGACAGGTGGAAGAACACGGAGAAAAATATCTTTGAAGGGTCCAGAAGAATGTAAATTCCTTGAAGGCAGGGACTATGTTTCATTTTGTCTTCAGATCCCAGGCCCCTGGCATAATGCCTTGCCCATAGTAGGCACTTTATAAATGCTTATTGAATAAATGAATGAATCATTTAGCCCATCCCCCTCTCTTTTCCAAGCATCACGCCCTTCTAAATTCAATCACAAGCCCTGATCCTTCCTAAAATACAGGGCTCTCGTTTTCTCTTCCTAAGCCTTAGGATGGCCACCCCTTGTCCCCAGAGGAGAGGATCCAGAGAGATGCACACAGTCCTCACTGCTGAGTTCCCATCCTGGAGGAGGGGATGAAGCAGTGGAGAGACTCTCCATCTTTCCCCACCTGTGACTCACTCCCCTCCTGCACCACTTGGCTCTCTTTAATCTCTTCCCAATCAGAGGAAACTATTTATATATCAATACAGCAAATTGCATGCTGTTTTCTCCTGCATTCTCTTGGGAGCATCACCTGATTTCTCTCTGTTCATGTCTTTTCAGATCATTTGGATTACTAAGCTATTTGTGTGTAAACAGACACTGTCTGCTCCCCCAGACACTGCTACCAACACTCTGGATCTGTGCGTGCGTGTATGTGTGTGTATGTGTATGTGTGTGTGTGTGTGTGTGTGTCTGCGTATGTTTGTGTGTGCTTATGTGTGTCAGGGGATGGGGGACAGCTATTCGCAAGGCTGAGGTTGCCCCTAGTTTGTCTATCTCTTTCAATTCAAAGACAGCAACCACTGGGGCTGCCTCGGGCCACCCAGAACTTAAAAGGAGACAAAAAAGAACTGGGGAAAATGAGCTATGAATCATTCCAGAGAAGGAATGCTGAGGGTGGAGATGGGGCCAGTGTATGCAGCAGGAAGAGAGGGGCGGGGTTGGGGGGGTGTGGTTTGGGGTCCCACAGATCTGAGTCTGAATCTGGGGTCTGCCGCTTGATGGGTGTCCTAGGGCTCATGGTTTCATGTCTCCAGGCCTTGGGCTCTTCACATGCAAATAATAATAATGATAAATCTTCCAAGCAAATGATCTCTAAATGCCTCTTCCAGCTCTAAAGCCTAGGATCCTAAAGGAGAGATTTTGGAGAAATAGCAAGCCAGAGTCTAAGGCTCTAGAAGGCAAAGAGAGTGTCCCCTCCATCTTTTCCTGCCCCACCCCCTGCAGTCAGTGCCAAAGAGATTAGGAGTATCTGCCCAGCAAACTGCAATGAGCCAATTTAAGTGATAAAAATCTGACAGTAAAATCTTGCTTTTAGGGTAGCAGCATGCCAGGCATAGAGCATGTGCTTAAGAAAGACCATTGATTGAATGATCAGAGATATAGAACTAAGAAGGACCTCAAGGCCTGCTAGTCCAGGGGGTCTTAACTTGGGGTCCATTGACATGCCCCACCAAGAGTTCCATGGATAGATTGGGGGTGGGATTCAAATGGGGAAAAATTACATTAGTATTACATAAATGTTACATAATTTTCACTAAACTCTAACTGTAAATTTAGCATTTCCTTTAATTATGATTTTTTTTGGCAAAACATTTTTCTGAAAAAGGGTCCACAGGCTTCCTGAAACCGCCTAAGAGGTCTGTGTTGCCAAAGAGGTGAAGAAGCCCTGGTCTAATCCAATCCTTCATGTTAAAGATGAGGAAATGGAGCCATAGGGAAGGCAAGGGATCTGAGGTCATGCAGGTAACGAGTGTCAGAGGTCATTAGAGCATGGGTTTATAGGACCACAGACTTAGGTCACCTAGTGTAACCTCCCTCATTTTCCCAATGAAGAAACTGAGGCCCAGAGAATAATGTGATTTGTTCACACAGCTGTGAGTGGTTGAAGTAAAACTTGAGCAGATGTCAAATCGGAACCCGGGTTTCCTGACCCCAGAGACAATTTTCAATCTTTTTTTCAGTCAGGTCCAATGCTTGGTGACCCCATTTGGAGTTTTCTTGGCAAAGATACTGGAGTGGTTTGCCATTTTTTTCTCCAGCTTATTTTACAGATAAAGAAACTGAGGCAAACAGGGTTAAGTGACTTGCCCAGGGTCACACAACTAGAAAGTGTCTGAGGCCAGATTTGAACTCAGGAAGAGGAATCTTCCTGATTCCAGGCCTGGTGCGCTATGTACTATGGCACCGCCTAGCTGCCCTAGCCAACAGGTGCTTAATAAAGACTTAACTGACTGGTTGATTTAGTTTGTTTATTTAAAAACTCAAGCATATAGGTCCAGGATGCAAGAGATATGACTTGGCAGCAGTTCACATGGAAAGGCCCTAGGGGTCTTGGTTAACCATAAGCTCCCCATAAGTCTGTGACACAACGTGGGTCAAGATGCCTGACCAGGGAATGGATTTCCATATACCCATGAATCTCCAAATTCTTTATCATTACCTTTGCCTCCTGCCCCCTACCAAACCCGTGAAATATACTAGCTGAGTGACAGAGGGCAACCATCTAAAATAACTATATAAACTACAAACAAGCTGCTGATAGGCACTGGCAAAGGGAATATCCACATGGGGAGTTCCCTTAATTGATGAAATCCTAGGTCCAGATCAAAATAAAATAAGAAAAACACAATTTAGCCATTCACTGTGGACTCTGTTTTTTGGGGTGGTTAGCTGCATCTCCCTAACTGGACCTTAAAAAGCACAGGCTGGATCTCAGCATCTCAATTAAACTAAACAAACTTTATTAAGCACTTGCTGCATACAGAGTACTGTGCTAGATAGTAAGGAAGATGCAAAATTTAGATAAGACAGGGCCCCTGCCTTTAGGGGCCTCATTATCTAGAATGTGAAGACATCAGCCCAGGGGAGATGCTGGAGAAAGAACTCTGAACTGGGAATGGCAGGGCCTGAGTTCAAGCCCTAGTTCGGTCATCTTCTGGTAGGAAGGTGCTCCTCTGTCTCAGGGGGTCTGGGCATGCATCAGATACCATCACATAGAAAAGCCAGCCTCAGATGCCTATGGAATGGGGCTCCTCCCAACCACATGGTAGGCAAACACAGGATGCCAGCACATCCCCAGTTCTCACTGAAATTCTCCCAGAAGCAATTCTTAGTCTCCCCATTTGAAGACATGCCATCTCAGGGGGTCTGGCTACACACAAGACCCCAATGAGACTAGTGGCCATGTGACCTTGGACAAGTCACAGCTTCTCTGAGCCACAGACTAGATGGTATCTGAGATACCATCTAATTCTAGAGCTATGCTCGGGTGATCTTAAAAAACGAGGCTGGTTGTCAAGAAAGTTGCCAGTGCTCTGCCCCATGCCTGTCATTCCCTTTTCTCTATCTCTCTCTCTCCTCTCTCTGTCCTCTCTCTCTCTCATTTTGTATCTGTGCCCATGTTGTTTCTATCTAATAGAATGTAAGTTCCTTGAGGCCAGGGCTGTTTGGTGTTTGTCTTACCACCTCCAGTCCTGCCTCACACAGTGTGACGAGCACATAACAGGCACTTCTAATCAATGCTCGTTGAAGTGTATCTAATTATTGAGAGGAGGAGGCCTCTGCTCTGGTTTGGCCAGGATGCCCACTGACAGGGCCAGGTGGGGAGAGGATGGGTGTGATGGCCACAGGTAAGTGCTCTCTTCTGTACTGGCAAGCTGCCAGTGGAAGGCCTAGGCCAACTCCTGCCCTTTACTAACATAAGCCAGGAGGAGGAAAGCGGTGGTGGGGGTGGGGGGAGCTTTGCTAAATGGGGAAAGAAAAGGAAACTCAAATAACCTAAGTAGGTAACAATCCAGAGAGCCTAGGACTCAAGCAGACCCAGGAAAAATGGCTGCCCAGGTGGGAAAAAACAGAATGTTTGCTAAATCTGGGAGCAATATGGAAATGGGACTTCTTGTTACCATATTATCCCATCCCAGGGAGTTACTGAGATGGGGTTAATTAGGGCCAGGGTAGAGACTGAAGACCAGAATTGGGAAGGAAAAAGCCACAGCAAACAGGAAGGCCTTGGGACAGCCTAGGGTCCCCCGAACCCCTCTGGACATACCCCCAGACCCAGGGTCAGCCAGTCCCAAGCTGGCCAAGCCAACTCTTGGGTCTTGGCTCACCTCCCTCAGAACTCTGCTGAGGAAGCTGCAAAGCTCCAGGACTGCCAGGGGCACAAGGCCAAAGGCTGACAGGAATTTCCGATGGTCCCCGGCTGCCCTCCCGCAGTCCCCGAGCCCACAGCCGTGTCCTCTCTCTCTGCAAATAAATCACCCTGGGATCACAGAGTCTCGGCGGCCTCTAGTGGCTGAAGAATAAAGAGCTGAGAGGGAGGGAGGAGGGGACAGGGAAGGGAGAGTGTGATGTGAAGGAGAAGGGAGGGAGGGAGGAGAAGGGGAGGAAAGAAGGGAAGAAGAAAGAGAAGGAAAAGAAGGAAAGAGAAAGGAGAAGAAATGGCAGAGGGAAGACAAGAGAAAGGAGAGAAAATAAGAGGAAAGGGGTGGAGGAAGGAGGAAGAGGAGGAGGAGGAAGAATAAAGAAAGGTGGGGAGAGGAAAAGAAGAGGGAGAAGAAAGAGAAGGAAGAGGACAGAGGAGGGAAGGTAGAGGAAGGGAAGGAAGGAAAAGAGGGATAAGGGAGAGTGTTGTACAGGGGGGCGTAAAAGGAAAAGGAGAGGAGAAGAAAAAGAGAGAGGAAAGAGGAAGAAATGAAAGAAGGGATGGAAGAGAAAGAGGAGAGAGAAAGGAGGCAAGAGAAGAAAGAAGGAAGAGGAGGAAGAAGAAAGAGGAAATAAAGGCAAGAGGAGGAAGAAGGAAGAAAGGAGAGGGGAAGTGTGGAAGGGGGAGGAAAGAGGAAAAAGAAGAAAGAAAAGAGGGGAAGGAAAAGATAGGACAGAGAAAGAAATGAGAGCAGGGGAAAAGAAAAGAGAGAAAATCAGAAAATGGAGAAGGGAAAAGGAGGATGAATGGAAAGAGGAAAAGAGTAGAGGAAAGAAGGGAAGTGTGGAAGGGGAGTGGGGAGAAGGAGAGGAAGGGGAAGAGGACGCTGAGGAGGAAGGGAGAGCGGGGGGTGGGAGAGGGGAGAAGGCAGAGCTGGGGAGAGGAGAGAGAAGGAAGACAGGAAGGCGGAGGGAGGAGAAGAAAGCCAGGAAAAAGATGAGGCAGCCTCCAGCTCCAGGCGCCCAGCAGGGGGAAGGGAGAGGAAGGCTGCCTCTGAGTCTCTTCTTCCCCTCCTTATACTTAGCCTCTCTCTACTGCCATCTTGCCTCTTCCCCAGCAACACCCCCATCCCACCCCCATCCCCCATCTCCCCACCCCACCCCCAGGATGTGCCTGCCAAAAACCACAGGCTTTCCCTCTCCTCCTCACGCCTTCACCCCAGGTAAAATTAGGAGAAAATGAACATCAAGCTGTCTTGAAATGGAAAGAAGTGATGGAAAGGAGGCCTGCAAAACATTCTCCCCTTTGCTTTGGGGGTGGGGTGGGAGGAGGTGTCAGTTCGGAAGAGAGAAGAGTTTCAAGGCCTGAGTCTAGGTAACTGAGCCTTGGGTCGGGTCTTGGGCACCTGGAACTGCCGCTGTCCAGCAGAAAGGGTGCCCACCGAGGCACACCCCAGGGATGGCTCAGACTCCACCCCCTGCAGCACTTCCTCCCATCCCCAGCCTCCCCCACATACACCCTCTCCATTATGTATGAGAACTAAAGGGTAGGAATGACGACCACCTGGTACTGGCACATGGCATTAGGATGGGCAGAACTCTTAGGGGGAAGCTACATTGTACAGACCCCTGCTCACAGTCTGGCAGATGTAGCCACTGGATTACTTGCTAGAGATAGGACCAACCCTAGGAACAGTGACTCCCTGTGCCACCTTGTCCTTCCAGCTCTGACATCCTGTGTTCTAAGGGCCCTCCCAGCTCTGACATCCTGTGTTCTAAGATCCCTGCCACCTCTGCCACTCTGTATCCTCTCTAACATTGCATAGGCCTAAATTCCTGCTTTGAATACAAGCATTATGGCCAGCAGGTTCTGATTAGAGCGGAACACTATGGGCAACAGCCTTCCAAAATGGCAGTTCTTAGGATGGGCAAAAGGCAGGGCTGGTTCTCACCCTTGACTATAAGATGGCAACAGACTCTAGTATTGGAGAACAGAGAAGACCCATAAACCCTGATGACCCTCCCCCTGGCAGACAGAACTCCCTTTCCCACTTCTCAACAACCCAATCTCATCTGCCTTGCTCCCTGTTTCCCATAGCTGTCCCCTGCTCCCCAGAAACCTAATCTCAGAATGTGGGTCTCAAATCTGTGCCGTGTGAATATCATTTGAAAGAACTAGGCTTAGTTAGCCTAGAAAAGAAAAGATTCTATGGAATATGGTGCTTGTCTTCAAGCGTTTGAGGGACCATTATGTGCACATGGATTAAACTCAGTCTACTTGGTCCCAGAGAACAGAACTAGGAACAGCTGGAATTAGGGGAGGGGAGGGAAGAAGAAGGCATATGAAAAAGCAGATGTAGGTGTGGTGTCAGGAATAATTTTCTAACAATTAGAACTACCCCAACATAGAATGAGCTTGTCGTTAAGATTGGGGACTCCACTGAAGATTTTCAAGCAAAAGCTGATGACATTTTGTAGAGGAAAGAACAAAACAGACACTTAGAGGGGAAGGGAATAAGCACCTACTGTGTTCTAGGTGCTTTTACAAATATTATCTCACTTGGTTCTCACAACAACCCTGGGAGGTAGGTGCCGGTTTCATCCCCAGCTTACAACCGAGGAAACTGAGGCAAGCAGAGGTTAAGTGACTTGCCTGGGCTAATAAGTGTCTGAGGCTGGATTTGAACTCAGATCTCCCTCACTCCAAGCCCAACACCCTATCCATTGCACCACCTAGGTTTTTCCAGAGTTATGGGTTGGATTAGTGACCTCTGTTGTACGTCTAACCCAGAGATCCTGCAGTTCTGGGACTACTGACTGAATGGGCATCATTGAAATCCAAGTCTTACAGGAAAGGAGAGAGCAAACCAAAGGAGACTGAGATGACAAGTCATGGCTCCTATGGGAAAACACCCAGGTGTTTTTGTGAGCAGCAAGGTCAAAATAAGTCTACAGTGGGATGCCGGGGAGTCCCTCAGCCATGGGAAGAGAGGCATCGTATCCAGTCAGAGAAGAGCGAATATGTGCCCTGGTCCAACCACTTTTGGGATGCTGCAGTCAGTTCTGGGCACCACATTCAGGAAGGACATTGGCATGTCTTTTAGCCCATCCAAAGGAGTTTAATGGGCCAAGATGGGAAGAGCATGGAGATCATGCCATATATAGACTGGCTAAAGAAACTGGGAATGTTAGCCAGGAGACAGGAGAAACGGGTTTTGAATTTGATAATAAGGAAGGACTTCCTCATGATTAGAACTGCCCCTGAAATGAAAATGAAATCGACTGCATTATGGAGGTAAAGATCTTGGGGGGAGGCGGGGTAGAGTTTAAGCAGAGTAGAGGCCAAATGAACAATTTCTCAGCCTGTTTTTAACTCACATTATCCCCTACACACTCTCTCTCTCTCTCTCTCTCTCTCTCTCTCTCTCTCTCTCTCTCTCTCTCTCTCTCTCTCTCTCTCTCTCTCTCTCTCTCTCTCTCCCTCCTTTCTAACTAAACTGGCCATCTCTGGCCTCAGGGCTTTTGTTCAAGCTGTCCTCCCCACCCCTCCTGCCCCCCATGCTTGGAATGTTCTCTCTCTTCCCCTCTAGAATCCTTAGTTCCCTTCAAACCTCAGCTCAAACACCATCAATCAATCCATCGACAAACATGTATTAAATACCTACTATGAGCCCAAGGCTGTGCTTGATGCTGAGGGTGCAAGGAGAAAAAAAAGGAAGCAGTCCCAAGGCATTTGAATGGCCTGGATGTTCTAGAGCGCATTTTCTCTTCAAGCAAGGTTTAGACTCATGGCCTCTGAGGGCCTGTCTAGCTCTGAGAGTCTGTGAGAAAGGAACGAGAGGGAGGGAACCAGGAGGCTTTGGCCCTGCCATAATGTAAGCGGCTCTAAATTATCTACGGCTTTTGACAGCAGGAATGGGGACTTTTTCCTATTACAATGGCTGGGGCCCTCCCAAGGCTAAAGATCCGTCACAGCAAAGACCACAAATATCACTAATTAATAGATAAATGGCTTGGAAGCAGTGACCTGCCCACACAACTCCCCACAAACCACTGTTTGACGGCAAACATGGCCCCGGAGCCAGAAAAAAACACAGCGAGCTTCCATGCTGAGACCCATCACAGACTCCTATTACACCCTCGGGCTGCCCCCCACCACAGCCAATTCCACCCAGAGCACAATTATTGGGCAAAAAACCCTTAATTCACACACACAATCCATACCCATCATCATGAGCACATAAACACACACACCCAGACTCACAGGGATCCTCGTATTCTTGAATATGCTTGAATTCACACTCAGACATGGTTACACAGAGAAAGACAATACACTCACAGACACACATATTCACATGCTTAGACACATTCAGATGCAGATACACACACGCTGATATATAGACACACTGAACCATACACACACACACACACACACACACACAAAGGCATGCCTTAAACCACACGATACAACCACATACATATAAGATACATCCTCAGCCCTCACATACAGACATACACATACTGATAGATACACAGACACAATGAACTGGTTATACACACAATCACACACGAACAAACATGGAGGAACACCTTCAACTACACATACACCCTCAACTATACAATACAACCACACACAAGACACATCCTCAACCCTTACAAACAGGTATGTGCACTGATAGGTATCTAGACACATTAAACCACACACATACACAGGCACATCTTCAACTACACACCAACCCTCAACTACACCACACAAACTACACACAAGATACACACAGTCACATTCTCATTCTCTCCTGTCTCTCTCTCTGTGCGTGTCTCTCTGCCTCTATCCGTCTCTCATGTCTCTCTTTGTCTCTTGTGCCTGTGAATCACTTTGCAAACCTTAGCACCTACAAAAGCGTGAGCGATCATTAGCACACAGGCCCAGCTGCCCACCGAGGCACACCCGCAAACACACCTATCTTCCTGCACCCGGGCGTGCTCACACAGAGGTAAACAAGCCCCACGCCCACCGACGCCCGTAGGGCTTCCCACCGAGATGCTAGCAGACTCGGGGCCCGCAGGAGCATCGCCGGGGCCGCCCCGGCCCAGCAGCCGCCGTTGCCATGCCGACAGCCCTCCTCCCCTCCCCTCCCCCAGCCTCCTCCCGAGGCCCGTCAATAAATAAACAGCACACGGGAGCGTGGGGCTGCGGGGAGGTGCGCCTCGGTGAGCGAGCCAGCTCATTCCCGGCTCCTCTCACTTGGAGATAATTAGTGCGAATTGGATTTCACACCCGTTGGCCCTGCAGTGAGAGCTCCCTTGGAGTGGAGACCCGGGATTTGTGCGGGAAGATGCTTTCGTGTCTCTCGTGAAGGTGTGAGCACCGGGACAACGGCTTTCGGCTGCGGCTTCTTACCCGTCTCACGGAATAGATACATGCACGAATATGTACAGGCTTGCCCGTGTGCGTGCACACAAAACCACGCACCTCTCTGGGGTGGAGGAACATGCTGGACCAACAGCAGGAGCCCTGGGTTCGAATCCCACTTAGGCCACTCACTAGCGTCACGACCAGGGCTCGGGTCTCCTCTCCCAGCCTCAGTTTCCTTCTCTGTCAAATGGGGATAATAATAGTTATTTCACAAGGCTGGGGTGAGGAAAATGTCTGGGAATTTTAAAGACCCTAAAAGTTAGAGAGCTGACCTTGGTGTGGAAGACTGGGTTAGAATACCTCCTCTGACCCAAACCGGTCATGTGACCCTGAATAAGTCCTTTACCTCAAGGACTGTAGTATCACACGTGGATTCAGATACATAACGAGGGAGGGAGGAAGAAAGAAAGGAGGGAGAGAAGGAAGGCAGGAAGGCAGGGAGGGAGAGAGGAAGGAAGGAAGGAAGGAAGGAAGGAAGGAAGGAAGGAAGGAAGGAAGGAAGGAAGGAAGGAAGGAAGGAAAGAAGGAAAGAAGGAAGGAAAGAAAGAAAAGGGAGAGTGAGGAAGGAAGGGAGGGAGGGAGGGAGGAAAAAAGCACGCATTTGTTAAGCACCTACACTGTGCCTAAGCACTTTACAAATATTACCTCATTTGCTCCTCATAATAGCCCTTGGAAGTAGATGCTGTCATTATCCCCAGATGAGGAAAATGAGGCAGACAGGGGTTAAGTAACTTGCCCTGGGTCACACGACTAGCGTCTGAGGCTGGATTTGAACTCAAGTCTTCCTGACTCTAGTCCCACGGCTCTATCCACTGAGTGGATCATAGGATCAGAGACTTAGGGAAGGAAAGGATGTAGATTTCATGTCCCACCTCTTCATTTCATTTGAGACAGCTGGGTGTTACTGAGGATAGTACCCAAGCCTTCAAGTCAGTGAGACTTGAGTTCCAATCCAGTCTCAGACATTTCCTAGCTGTGTGGCCCTGGTCAAGTCACTGAACATGTCTTTGCCTCAGTTTCCTCATCTGTAAAATGGGGATAATGGGTGGTTGTGAGAGTCAAATGAGTTAACCTATGTAAAACACTTTGTAAACCTTAAAGTGCCATATATAAATGCTAATTATTCTATTATTATAGATGGAGAAACTGAGACCTAGAGAGATTAAGTGACTTGCCCAAGGTTACACAAGTAATAAATAGCTGAGCCAAGACTCAATTAGATGATCTAATACAGGATTTTTTTTCTTTTTTTCTTTTCAATTTTATTTTCGGTTCCAAATTCTCTCCTTCCTCCACCCCCTCCCCCACCCACTGAAAAGTCAAGAAATACAATACCCATTATAGATATGAAGTCATACAGAACATATTTCTGTAAAGCAGGAGTTTTTAGCACTTTTTTGTATCTAGAACCTTTTTGGCAATTTGGTGAATGGACCCCATCTTTAAAATATAGAATGTATGTGTACACTCTATATTTTAAAGTGCAAAAAATAAGATGCATAGGATGACAAAGGAAATCAATTATACTGGTATACAGTGATCAAAATTTTTTTAAAACCAGATCCTTTCGGTTCTCATGGAATCAAAGAATTCTAGAGTATGAAGGAAATGGAGAACAAGCCATAGCTTTGGCAGGCACCCAGTCCATAACATCCCAGCCCTACCCAGAGGTTCTTCATTCTTCCCTTGCAGGCCTCCAGTGACGGGAGCAGACTAGCACCCCACCCCAAGGCAGCCTGTCCCACTTTTATACTGCTCTCATTTTTGGGAAGCCCAGCAATATTCACCCATTGTTGCTGGCTCTGATCTTTGCTGCCAAGCACAGACAATTTCTTCCCTTTACCAAATGATGTAATCTTTTCCTGATCCTGGTTACCCTGCCCAAGGATGCCCTCTTCCCTGCCCAGGACTGAGCATAGCACTCCAAATATAGAGTGACCAGGCAGAGTAGACCAGAGCTGCCCACTCGATTCAATTCCACACACACTTCTCAACCCATACCGTGTGCCCAGGTACCTTACCAGATGCTGGGGACAGAAAAACAAAAACTCCCTACCCTCTAGGAATTTCCATTAGGATTGAAAACTTTCAAGGATCGTGGGGCCAGATATTTAAAGCTGGAAGGGAACCAGAAAAGTCATTTTTATTAGCAGAATGTAAACTCCTTGAGGGCAGAGACTGTTTATTCCCATCTTTGTCTCTCCAGCACCTAAGCCAGCGCCTGGTGCAAAGTCTGTGCTGAGGAAGGACAGTATTTCCATTGTCTGAAGTCACAGATGCAGCCAGTCTGATTGGATTACAGGGCAAATGAGGAGGAATGACAGGTAATCCATCCTGAAAGATCTGAAAGAGCCAGTCCATGAAGGCCTTTTGATGGCTAGCTGAGGAGTCTGTATTTTGTCTCTCAGATAAAAGGGAACCACTATAGCTTCTTGAGCAGGGAGGTGAATTGATCAGTCCTGGGCTTTAGGGATATCAGCTTAGGTGTTCCCAGGCTGAATTAAGGAAGGGGGAGGCTGGAGGTAAAGAGAAACGTTAGAATCTGGCAGTGCAACAAGAGTGATGTCCCTATGGCCGGTAAGCTCCTTGAGAGCACAGGTTGTCTTTTGTATTTCTTTGTAACCGCAGAGTTTAGCATAGTGCCTAACACACAGTAGGCATTTCATAAATGCTAGTTTGACTGACTGACTGACTGATGAGTAGAGAATAGATGTTAGACAGATCGTGGTGGTGGAGTCTGAACACAATTATTCTCAGCACAGGCTAAGAATACATTCCACAATTCATAGCTGTACAGTTATCACTGGAGGGCTCTTGGTGCTTTTGTGTTGGGGCAGCCAGGCCCCATACCTGAGGTGCAATCCAGTCCACTCTGTTCCTCCATTTCATTTCCAAGCTCAGCTCATAGTCCATTTGAATGGTCTGATGGACCAGATCTATGGACTGCCCACCTGACTACTTAGAGTAGAATTAACAGACCTGGTTCATCCATTCGGTCCTTAATCATATGGATTATTAGACCGAACTCTTTGGAATGGTGGAGAACTTCAGTTAGGAAGGTCTGCAGGATTTCAAGACTGGAGGCATTCAGTACAATAGCATGAGCCATTGATAACCAGGAGGGGCAAGTAGAGTAGTATGTGTGTATGTATGGGGAGTTAGGGGGGTGAGGGCTGTGTCTTACCACCCCGTCTAGGTCTGGATGGGCAAAGGAAAGCTGGCTGCTATTTGCCCTACTCTCCGCTACTGCCACACACACACAATAAGTTTCAGGCTTATACCCCAGGAAAATACAGACCTGAACCCCCAAACCCAAACCGAGATCAAACTAGATAGGAAGAACATGAGACACCCTGCCTGACACATAGTAAGAGCTTAATAAACGCTTGTTGATTAAGGGCCAACTGTGTTCGAGGCCGTCTGCTGGGCTCTGGAGATACAAAGCTAAAATTAAAGTCTGCCCTGAAGGAGCCTTGATTCTGTATTGCAAATAACTTTTCAAACCTTTAAGTAGTAAATACCTGCCAGCTATAATCATTCCTGGCTGGTGCTTGATACTCCACCATTAGAGCACTATTCCTTTAGCTATAAGCCCATGATTCTTAAGAAAATAAAACAGTCTTTGGCAGGGGTCACACTTCAAGCAGCTATGAGCCACTGGGGCTTCCATGGGAATGAGTTTCAAATTGTTCCCCAAAGCCAGAGGACAGGAGAGGAGGCTGGAATCCTGAGAGGATGGGAGTTTCACCATTCTTTTTCCAGCCCCTTAGACCTATGCCTCCTAAAATCTACCCCTACTTCTCCAGCCAAGATTTCAGCATTGCAAGGAACCTCAGAGGTTACTGGGTGCTTAGATTCAGAGCTGGAAGGAACCTGAGAGGTAATGACTTGTGGTTTCTTGACAACAATACAGTGGTAGTGTAGTGAGTATCCCTCCCATTTTTCAGAAGAGCAGACTGAAAAGGGAAAGGATTTGCCCATTGTCATTCAGCCAATAAGTATCAAGACTCAGCTTTGTTGTTGTTGAGTCAGTTCAGCCCCGTCTGACTCTCAGTGACCCCATTTGGGGTTTTCTTGGCAGAGACATTGGAGTGGTTTGCCATTTCCTTCTCCAGCTCATTTTACAGATGAGGGAACTGAGGCAAACAGGGTGAAGTGACTTGCCCGGGGTCACACAGCTTGTAAGTTTCTGAGTCTGGATTTGAACTCAGTAAAATGAGGCTTCCTCACTCCAGGACCAGGCACTGTACCACCTAACTGCTGCCAAGACTCAGCAGAGATCCCATTTTACAGGTGAAGAAACTGAGGTTAAGGTTGCAATAGAGTGACTCACCCAAGATCTCTCCATCCCCATGAAATACCTCCAAAGCTGCTCCCCTAAGCCTCTGGGACAGCCTGCCTATAGCAAAAAAAAAAAATCCACACCAACAATAATAATAAAGAACATTTAGGTAGTGACTTAAAATTTACCAAGCACTTTACATGTATCATTTCATTTGGGCCTTATTAACAGCCCTATGAAATAGTTACTAGAAGTAACCATTTGACAGATGAGAAAACTGAGATTCAGAGGGGGAAGTAACCTGTCCATGTCCCAGCACCAAGCCTCAAGGAACATGAGATTTGGACTCCAACTCTACCTACTCCAAATCACCCAGAATCCTAAACAGGGCCCAGTTCCTGAGCCCACTCCATTTACAAGTAGTGAGTAATAGAGGTTAGATTTGATGATTCGTAATTAGATTTGGACTCAGATTTTCTGGCTCCAAATTCAGTACTCATTCCAGTACCCCATAATGCTCTGTGGTGCTCCCTAACCCAATGCCTCCTCCCTTCCTGAGATCAGCTCTTAAAAGCTATGCTCAGGCTCTGTTGGGCTGTACCCAGATGGCAAGGCTTTGAGTGTTGTCCAGGTGGCTGACTGAGTCTGCTGTCCAAGGGCCCACCCAGCTACGTGCAAAGCTGAGATCATTGCGTCATTAATTTTTTGGCTACTGCAACCCAAGAAACAAATTAAACTCTGAAATAGCCCTTAGTCCTGGGCAGCCCCAGGTGGGGAAATGCAAATTGGCAGCAAAGGGGATGGAGGGGGCTTAGAAATAGTTTTTAGACCCTCTGGAGTGAGAGTCCTCAACCTGCATTGTGTTTTCACCCCTTTGTTGTTGTTTGTCCTTCATTTTTAAAGAGGACCATGACATCAGGAAGGTGATGCCATGACTTTCAAATGAATTGGATGCAAGTGAGGGGGTGCTGTGCAAAATCACCAGTCTCGCTTTCTCCCTCTGGAGCCATCTGGGTCCAATGGCCATATATAGATCAGGATGACTGGAGGCAGCCCTGGATGCAGTGGGAAACCTTGGCCTTTTTAAACTAAGGTCCTTCCCAAGTCTCAGTTTGACTGATGCAACACCCATTAAGAAATGAGGCAAAGAGTGGCCTCTTCTAGTAAAGCCCATGGCCCCTTTCTCAGAATAAATGAATGAAATAAATACACAGGATCATAAAGGAAAACAATTATGTTGAATTAAAGATGTGATTTTTTTTTCCAATTCAAGTTCATAATCCCCTTGAAATCTCTCCACAGACGCCAGATGAGAAAACTTCTGGTCTAAGCACATTAGTGGCACCAAACTGTAGTCATTAGGAGCTAGCTTTGAAAGCTTTGTGACCTGGGTTCAAGCTCAGCCTCTGGCACATCCTCACTCCACTCTTCATCTGCTGCTCTGCCTGGGTTCCATTCTGTGAAACAAGATGCCTCTCCCAGGCCTCCTCTCCCTTCTGTTTGGAGGGCTGGAGGGTGGAACACTAAACTCCTCCCAATGCCTTCCTTTATGGAGGGCAGAAACTGGACTTTTGGACTGTTCTGCATCTGTTGCTACCCTGCCCCAGATACCCCCTGGTATCCCCTCCCCTTTCCTGTTCCTTTTTGTGTGTTGTTGCCCCTCTCACTAGATTACAAGCTTCTTGAGGTCAAGGACTGTCTTTTTTTCCATTATATCTCCAGCACTTAGCTGGAGCAACTAGGTGGAGTAGTGGATAGAGTACCAGGCCTGAAATCAGGAAGACTCATCTTCCTGAGTTCAAATCTAGCCTCAGATACTTACTAGCTATACAACGCTGGGAAAGTCACTTAATCCTGTTTGCCTCAGTTTCCTCATCTGTAAAATGGGCTGGAGAAGGAAATGGCAAACCACGCCAGTATCTTTGCTGGGAAAACCCCAAATGGAGTCACAAAGAGTCGGACACAACTAAAACAACTCAACAACAACAACACACTTAGCACAGTGTCTGGAACCTGGTAGGTGCTTAATAAATGTTTATTGGATTGGTTATGTGACTCCAATACAGTGGCATCAAATTCAAATAGAAACTGAATCCACTAAGCCCTCCATAAGGATCCCTGCTGGCCACATGTTGACTTAGAAAACCACATGTTAAATCATCTATGTTTTATTTTAGTTTTATTTATTATATTAGACATTTTCCGGTTACATTTTAATCTGGATCCAGTGGCCCTTGGGAGTGTTGGGAAGACTGTGTGTTTGATACTTCTGTGTCTAAGCAATTCTTTAAGATTGTAAATTATAGAGAAACACCAATCTGTACTGGTAGAGAGACTTTCCCTATACTGGTGAAATCACAGATCCAGTTCCAATCCCTACGAACATTAATTACTGGTATTCTAAATGGGGACTATTTGTCCAGTGACCAACCAACTTGAGACAGTACTGTGACAACAGAAAGCCACAAAGACCAGAGGTGGCATGCCATGTGTGAGAAACAGAAAACAGGCCAGTTTTGCTGGATCAAAAGTGCATGGTGGGGCTGGGGAAAGGGATGTCCAAAAAACCTGGAAAGATTGGTTGAGGCAAGGCTTTAAAAACTAAACAGAGGAGTTTATATTTGATTCTGGGAATTCTAGAAAAGGTTGGATGGGAGACCATCATAGAAATTGAAAAGGCAAGATTTGACAACTGACAGGACATACTTTGGCCACATAATGAGAAGATGTGACTCATTGGAAAAGACCCTGATGTTGGGAAAGATTGAAGGTAAAAGGCAAAGAGGACAGCAGAGGATGAAAAGGATAGAGAGTCATGGAAGCAACATACACGAGCTTGGACAGACTTCAGCTTTGGGAGATAGTGGAAAGGGTCACAAAGAGTCAGACACAACTGAACAACAACAAAGAATATGTGGGATGAGAGAGAATGAGGAGTCAAGGATCACATCAAGGTTACAAACGTGGGAGACCAGAAGAATAGTGGTGCCCTGGATAGAAATAGGAAAGTATGGAAGAGGGGTGGGCTGGGGGCGGGAGGAGATAATGAGTTCTTGTTTGGATATGTTAAATTTGAAATGTCTATGGAACATTCAGTTTGAAATGTCCAAATGTCAAACCCTTTACTAGCTGTGTGACCCTGGGCAAGTCACTGACAATGCATGATGGAAGCTGAGGGGGAGAGACCAGGGCTCGGTTTATCCATCTGAGAGTCATCAGCATAGATATATCATGACTACTTTTCTCAAGAAGAGGATACGAAGGTGCTATGCTTGGTAAACACTGAAGAACATCATGCAAAAATGAAATTGATTATATTTTAAAAGACAGAAAATTACTGTTTACTGATGCTGTGGGAGTCATTTCCGAATTAGCTCTTTGTGTCTGCAGTCGGATCATCGGCTGGTTTTTAAAAAAGAAAGGAAGAAAAGGTAAAAGTTAACATAAAATTCGAAGAATCCATGTAGCCCATGTGTCAATTTTCCCCAATTCCCTAACACAGTTGGACTGGGTTCCCCAATAATGATCTCTATAAGTCATTCTGCCCCCCACCCAAGGCTTCCCGGGAGAATACCAGAATTTGTTTCCTGTCCCTATAAGATCCCTTAGCTCTTTGCAAGTATCCAGGCAACCCTTTTTCCCTTTCTGGAGGCTTCAAGCAGCCCACATTCTGGTGGATCCTACCTTCCTTCTGGACCTATGCAGTCTACATAACAAATGGCACCAAGATATGGATGGCTCTGGACTACTCCTTGATGCATGTGGTTTCTTGCCATGCCAATTCTTCTTCAACTTGGGGACAACTCATACAGTGCAGACTGTGGCCTTCCCTCTAGGTCCAAGTGAGATGGAGTGTCTCCATCTCCTCTCCCACATTCTCTCATCAAGGTTCCAAATCCTTTTTCTCTCTTGCTTATTGAAGTTTTATTTTTCTTTATATATCTCCACCTGGCACTGGTTCCTCTTGGTGTAGCTCTCCATCTGGATAAATATCTCCTTCTGTGTTTGAGTCTTATCTCCTTTTAAAGATTAAGCCCAAGAATCAACTCAGATTATGAACTCTATCCATTGCCAAGATGCCAACTTCGTGATCATGAGTAGTATCACCTTACAGAACAGTGAAAAGTAGTGGAGGGAGAAACACTATAGAAACCTTGGCACGGTATTCGATCCAATTAAGCCAGACCATCCTTTGAGAATTTATAGATGAGCTAGGTGGCGCAGTGGATAGAGTACAGGGCTTAGAGTCAGTAACTGAGTTCAAATTTGGCTTCAGACCCTTTACTAGCTGTGTGACCCTGGGCAAGTCACTTAACCCTGTTCACCTCAGTTTCCTCGTCTATAAAATGAGCTGCAGAAGGAAATGGCAAACCACTCCAGTATCTTTGCCAAGAAAACTCCAAATGGGGTCACGAGGAGTTGGACACAACTGAAAAAAAAGACTGAATAAACAGATATGAAATGGAATAGATTTGCCAGTATTTCTATAGTAATTAACTCTCGTCATCAATACAAAATCATCACATTTTAAATTTACCACCCCAGTACCCAATGCACTATGTAAAGAAGTGAAAATGGCACTCAAGAAAATTAAGTCAGGAATTGCAGCTGGGCCAAGCCAAGTAAATGTAGAAGAAATTCATGCTGGAGGTGACACAATTTTAAAGGCAATAGTGGCTCAATTTTCAAGATATCTCAAAGACAGGTAGATTCCAAAAGAATAGAAAAGATCCATGATTGCGCACTCCCCACCACCATTGGCACTGATACAGATCTCAGCCCTGCCGCAACATAACAAACAATCTCCAAGAATGCTCTGCTTGAAAAAATTCATCACCTTGCAGCCAATTGGCAATGAGTCTGAATTTAACTCAGCCAGACCTCAGGGAGGGATATATCATAGATCCAGACCTAAAAGGGACCTTAGAGGAAATCCAGCCAATCTTTTAACTGTACAAATGAGGTTAAGTAATCTGTCCAAGGTCACATAGCTAGTAAGGGTGAGGGGAAGGTTTGGCACTCAGGTCTTCACAACACAAAGCTCAGGCCTGGGTGTCAGCCAGAAAAAAAGACCCAAGAGATAAAATGGGAGCATCGAGGCCAGTGTCACTGGATCACAGAGTACATGGAGGGAACAAAGGGGTCAGGCTGGTCACATGTATCACCTTTATACCAGAGGTTAGGATGGCTTCCCCAGCCTCCAAGAATATTGCTAATTCACTGTGCTTTACACCATGCTCACTCTTTCAGGTCATTCAATCCACTCTCTACTGCAGCAGGAATGTCTTCCACAACTTCCCCCATTAAGTGCTCATCTAGACTCTGCTTGAAAATACCACCACCCCCCCCCAGAGAGCAGGGAGCCCACCACCCCAGAGGGAACCCATCCAATCTTCCAGGGCCACCTCTAATTCTTCAGAAGTTCTTCCTTTCCATTGTCATGGTCATCCTCCAGTGACCTCATCACTTCATGCCTTGTCAATTGCATCAACCTCCAAACTGGCCTCTCTGCTTCCAGCCTTTACCAACAGGGTCAATTCTGCAAAGGTTGTTTGATTCCTATCCCTGGAGTCCAGCTCTGCTCAGGTCACCCTCCCTACTCAGAGATCCTTTAACTTCGGTGAGGGAAAGAGCTAGACCTGCCAATCCCCAAACCTGCATTTTCTACCCAGTGGATTGAACAGCAACTTCTGGTGATGAGAGTAAAGGGATCAGGAAGAACAAGAATTAATCAGGACCAGGAAAGGGAACAATGAGCCAGGAGCTGAGACAGTCACTAGGTACCTTTGGCAGGGCAGGGCATCTTGGGGCCTATAACCTATCTCACAGCCCTTACCTTCTGCCATGGCCCTTACTGATGGCATCATGAGAGGAAGAGGGCAATGTCAGAAGGAACCTGGACCATGAGTTTGGTCCTGGTACCAGCTTGTCCTTCATTCTCAAAGAGGACCATGACATCATGGAGATGACGACATGACTTGCAGTTGACTTTGATTTGAGTGAGGGAGCACTGTGCAAGGTCACCAGCCTCACTTTCTCCTCCAGAATCATCTGGCTCCAGTGGCCTGATATTCACCAGGACGACTGGAGATGGCCCAGGATGCATTAGGAGACCCTGGCCCTTTTGGGCTAAGCCTTTTCAGGTTCTCACTTTGAGTGAGGTAATGCTCATTCAGTAAATAGGCCTCTTTAAGAAGTGAGTCAAGGGGTGGCTCCTTTAATCAAAACTCTTCACCTAGCTTCCTGACCAACCAGGGGCAACTCATTCCACCCTTCTCTAGCTCTGTTTCTTCATCTCTCAAATTTGAGAATGAAGTTAGATAGTCTCTAAGGCCCCTCCCAGCTCTGATATCCTGGGTTCTAAGGGCCCTCCCAGCTCTGACATTCTCTATTCTAAGGAACCTCCCAGCTCTGCTATTCTGTGTTCTAAGGGCCTTCCCAGCTCTGACATTCTCTGTCCTAAGGTCTCTTTCAGCTCTAGAGTTCTATAAGTAACTATAAATCTCTGTCCCTGGGGCATTCAGCAGGTGACTTTCTCCCTCTGGCTCAGGACTATCCACTGTGATTCTGTTCTCCACATTAAACATTTAAGAGCCCTGGTCCTACTCAGCAAGAGACAGAGCATCTATCCTGGGGTCCTGGACCCAAGCCAGAGGATTATGTTCTCACAGCCTAGATACCCCTCAGAATCTAGCCCCATACTGGGAACCGCTGCTGTGCCCCATCTCAGAGCCATTTTCAAAGGGCTCAAAACCTTCTGTACCCATTTATTCTCAGAATAAATATATTCTATCCTCCTAGGAACAAGGAAATTGTAAGAATTGTGGACTCATAGTTTGAGGAGTAGAAAGAACCTTAGAGACCATTGAGTCCAAACCTCTCATTTTATAGAAAAAGAAACAGAGGCACAAAGATGATCCCAGAGTCACCCGATAAATGTCTGAGATAGGATTGGAACCTGGATCTTCTTGACTCCCAGACCAGTGCTCCAGCCATGACTCCAGCCTTCCCCTAGTGTGACAGTAAGCCTTGTGCTGCTCAAAGAGAACCAGAGACCTCCAGTAGCTTGTCCAGCCAGAGAGCAAAGTAGCCTGTGCTTGAATCTGAATCCCCCAATTTCCCAGGCTTCAATCTCCTAGATTCCCCTGTCCTCAATCTCCCTTTTTTTTCTCGTAGAGTCCTAGAGCCCCAGATCAGGAAGAGACCACGAGAAGGGTGTCATCTAACCCCTTTATTTTACAGGGAAAGAAACTGAAAGCTAGAGAAGGGATTAGAACCCAAGTCTTCTGGCTCCCCATCCATTAGGCTCTTTTCCCTATACCACAGCTGCTCTTCCAGATCTGAGATGTGGAAGTCCATGGCCCATGTGGGATGGATGAGAGCCAAAAGGTGACAGGTGCAGAGAATCACTCCCCTGGAGTGTGTCCATCTGTGCCCTCCCCCTGCCCCCATCCAACATCCCCTTCCCTTATTGGGTCAGACCCTGGCTGAATTCACCCCTGGCATGAGATGCTGAGAATACTTCTTGGTTGCCATGGCAGCCCCAGATCAGGGGGCGAGGAGCGAGTTTGTGTTTGTGCGTGTGTCTATGTGCCTGTGTGTGTATGTGAGTGAGTGTGTGTGTGTGTGTGTGTGTGTGTGTGCATTCCAGCTTTAGAGGGAAGAAATATCTCAAGAAACAGGAAAGATTCTATCCCTGCCCCCACTCCTTAGAAACTCCCATTTCTAGGGCACTTTGCACTCTGCACTTTTCTCAGGACACGGGTGTCAGAGACTGATAGCATAAGTATTATTGCCACCCCCCCCCCTTTTTTTCAGATAAGAGACATAGGATCTTGTGACTTATCCAGGGTCACACACCAAATGTCAGAGCCATGAGACAGAATTCTTTCCACTCTACTAATCATTCCTCCCATAGATGTTCTCCCTTCCCCACCCTTCTCTCCCCCCTCCCCCTCCATTGCTACTGGACAGATGTTGCTACAGTCTGGACGAAGGGAGGTGAGAGGGAGGAGAGAAGATTGTGGGACATGGGATCTCCTTCCCAGGGGAAGAGGACAACACAATCTTGAGCCCTTGACCACTCTGCCCAAGGATTCCAGGGTGCCTAACTGGTACCACTAGCCCAGACCTCTGCAAGGAGGTCTGCAAAGCTTTGGACCCTTGCCAGGGGACCAGGATTCATCATCAGATGAAAGGCTAAGGAATGAGAGCTGGAGCCCTCTCCAGGTCCCCAACCTTGAGGACAAGGGTACTTTACATTTTTGGGGTCATGGACTCCTTTGGAAAGTTATCATGGACCCTTTATCAGAATAATGCTTTCAAACGAATAAAATAAATTTATAGGATTACAAAAGAAATCAATTACAATGCAGTAAAGTTATAAAAAATGTTTTAAAAAAATAGGTTTGCAGACCCCAGATTGAGAACCACAGGGATAGATTTGCCTCTACCCACCCCCCACACACACATACCTGTCTATAATCAATACATATACATCCCACACATGTCCTACATACACTCAAACATTCAACCATCCATACACACTCACCTCCCTACCAATCCAACCAGCCAACACACACACATTGCTTGGAATAGATGAGAGTGAGTGCCCCAGGGAAACAACAGAGTTGTTGAGAAATTTGTGTTAGAAGAGAAGATACCAATTCTAACATGGTCTATTCTAACATTCTCCTCCCAGCCATAGGGGCATCTGGGGTCAGTCCTGAGATTTGCTCTTACGGGGGCAGCCAGTTCCTGGTTAAGTTCCAGGGAGAAAGCCCTGGCATAAAGGAAAGAGCCCCAGACCTGGTACCAGCCAGATGATCTGTGTTTCCTGTGTCTGAATTCCCAGGGTCTAATTACTGGCAAGTGACCTTGGACCATTCACTTCCCCTTCTCAGAAGCATCAGGTTTCTCATCTGAAAAATGAAGGGCCTGGATTGGATGCCCTGGAGGTCTGTGGGAGCACCAAACTCTGTTCTAAAACACAAACACCCAGGTGAGTCCTCACAGATAGCACACACAGCTACATTCATCCCTACAGGTCCCTTTGGTCCCACCCGTGAGCTCTGGACTAGCACAGCAAGGGACAAAAAGAACGAAAGAGACCTGAGAGCCTGGGAAAGTTGGACTGAGCAGCCTTTGGCTGGAAACATCCCCAAACAAGTTCTGGACCTCATTAGCAACTCAGCCTCCCTAGGGAATTTCCAGACTTGACCTTTCTTCATGACATTAGAGAAAGGGCCTGGTGGAATTTCCCTCAACCAGGCCAAGTCCCCTCTAGGGCACAAGAGATAGGGTGGGGCTTAGGGCATGGGACCTCCCTTAGCCTGGACACAACCTCTTGTGTGTCTTTATTGATGCTCTAATATCAACTAGGGGGCCCCAGGGTCCTTTTAGAAATTTAAATGTGGAATGTCAGAGCTAGAGAAGATCTCACAACATAGAATATCCGGGTTAGAAAGAAACTGAACATAGAACATAGAGATCAGAGCTGGAAAGGGACTTAGAAAATAGAATGTCAGAGCTTAGAACAACCTAAGAACACAGGATATCAGAGCTGGAGGACCCTTAGAATGCAGGATGTCAGAGCTGGGATGTTCCTTAGAACACAGAATGGCAGAGCTGGGAGGGCCCTTAGAACCCAGAATGTCAGAGCTGGGAGGGCCCTTAGAACACAGGATGTCAGAGCTGAGAGGACCCTTAGAACACAGAATGTCAGAGCTGGGAGGGCCCTTAGAACCCAGAATGTCAGAGATGGGAAGGTTCTTAGGACATAGTGTTGAACAGAGAATATCAGAGCTAAAAGAAATTTTAGAACTCTAGCAATATCCCTTTATTTTATAGATAAAGAAACCAAGGTCCAGGAATGGGAAGAGACTTGTGCAAGGTCTCATGATCAGTCAGTGGCACAGACCAGACTGTGTCCCCTGACTCCTAAGCCCATTCTTCTACATCACAGGGCCTCTCCTAGGCCCACATATAGAGGACTATTTGAATTACAATGTAAGCTTTTTGCAATTACAGATTGTTTCATTCTTGTCAGTGTATCCCTATGTCTAACAGGACATGACAAAGAGCAGATATTGGTTGAATGGTTGATTGGAAACCTCCAGAGGATAGACAAAGGACTAGTCAAGCTTTGTTGCCTTTCATGGTCTCCCATACCTTAAAGAACAACGGCCCATATGTCTATGCTTTCTTTCTACACGTTCTCTCACTTAATTCTCATAACAACTCTGTGTGGCCAGTGATGCAAATATTCTTCTTCTTCTCCATAATTATTCTTGTCTTACAGATGAATGATGGTCTTAAAGATGAGGAAACTGAGGCCGGGGAAAGCAAGGGGACCCCCACAGGATCACACAGCTATTTAGTGTCTGAGGTCAGATTTAACTCAAGCCTTTCAAATGTGTCTCTTTCACCTGCATCTCACTGTCTCTGAGACTCAGGATCATAAAATTTGGAGCTGAGAAGAATTCTAGAAATAGACCAGTCTCCTCAAGTTACAGAAGGGGAAATTGAGGCTCAGAGAGATGTCACACAGGAGTAATACAGCTGGCCTTCAGACCCAGCTCTTCTGACTCCAAATTCAGTTGTCATTGGGGTTTTTGCTTTCTATTTTCTCCCACCATTCTTCAGTAGGAACAGGGCAAATCAAGAGATGCTTTAAGATTCTCCCAGCATGCTGGCAGGAGTCTTGGGTTCTAGCCCCCAAACCAGGCAGTAAAGCTAAGATTCTCCAACAGAGAAATTTTTTTCTCCCTCTAAAGCAGGAGGGAGTGAGAAGGAAGCAAAACTAAAAAACAAAACCAAAAAAAATACACACCCCAAACTCTAAAAAAAACCTCCAACCACCAATTTTGTGGATGCAGTTGCCAGGGAAACAGCGAGAGATGCATCTGCTGCTGGTTCCCTGCCTGCCTGAGCCCCTAGCATCTCCCCAGGAGGGCATTCTCCTCATGTCACTATGGGGCACAGGGGGCCAGGGCTAAGTAAGAGGACCCCGGTGATCATGTTGCCCTGACTGCTACCCATTGTCCCTGGGAACAGAAAGGCAGAGAGGAGACAATAGGACCTTCCACAATAGGCAGCCAGATGATCACCCCCAGATGCACCTGGGGATGGAGGGAGGCCTGGCTCAGCTCCTGAGAGCCTGCTTGCCCACTGGGAAAGGGGGATTAATGCTGGACAGTGATCCCACCTTTGTTGCCAGGATGTTGAGTTCTACCTGGATGTTTACCCCAGCCCTTGACACTTAGAGAAGCAGTCAGGATTTCTATATTCCCATGGAGCCCAGAGCCCTGAGCCCTGCCCCCACCTTCTCCCCTACATACACTAGTTCATTATTAATTCATAGTCAGGCCTAGGCTCCTGTTCTGATGTTTTCTCACTTCCCAGAACTTTTATGATCAATGCCCCTTCCAGAGAAGTAGGAAAAGAGGGAGGGAGTCCAACTCTGAGGGTCCCCAGCCAAAGAGCCAGAGAATCATAAAATGTTAGATCTGGAAGTGAACTTGCAATATGGATCCTTACTGGAAAGAACTTAGAGATCACCTAATTCAACCTTTGAATTTTCCAGATGAATAAATGAAGGTTCAAAATGGTTAAATCATTGGCGCATGACCACACAGCCTACACTGACTCCAAATCCAATGCTCTGGACACTATGGTAGGCTGTAGAAGAAATCTTAGAAATCCAGCAATATCCCTTTATTTTATAGATAAAGAAGTCAAGGTCCAGAAATGGGAAGAGACTTGCGCAAGACCCCATGATCAGTCAGTGGCACAGACCAGACTCTGTCTCCTGACTCCTAAGCCCATTCGTCAGCAACACTACTGAAGCCCAGAAAGAGAAAGTAACTCCTTCTCTTCATGTTCCTAACTATGAGAACTGGTTTGTGTTGAGCCACCCACACTCTCTCACCCAACCCTGCTTATGATCAACAGCTCGAGTTTGCAAAATGGCTAGTCTGAGCCAAGGGCACAGTGCCATAGATAGGAGCAGAGCTAGGGGAAATTAGAACCACAATTGGATAAAACAGAAGCATGCACCATAAGTCAGATGGTCAGTGGTCAAGTCCAAGCAGATCGACTGATGAAGGGGAAAAGGTAGGAAGCACAAGTATAAGAAGGTGCTAGGGACAAGTTCAAGGTTATGGTCATCAGGGGACTGAAAGACATAGGTAAGGTCAGTAGCGAAAGTCAATGGTTTAGACAAGCAAAAGGCAGGGCCTAGACAAGGAGAGTGAGTGGTTTAGCAGATAAAAAATAGACTTGGAGTCAAGAAGAGCTGGGTTCAAATCCTGCTCAGAGACTAACTGTGTGGCACTGGGCAAATCACTTAACCTCTCTGGGCCTCTATAAAATAAGGCACAAGCAGTAGGAACATAGCTTGAAACTGAGACAATTACCTTTAGCCAACACTGGATTGGGGAATCAGAAACCTGAGTTCCAACCTGAATCTTCCAGTAATTCATTAAAAGGCTTTGGGCGTGGGGCAGTTAGGTGGTGCAGTGAGAAGAGCGCCGGCCCTAGAGTCAAGAGGACCTGAGTTCAAATCTGGCCTCAGACACTTGACACACTTAATAGCTGTGTGATCTTGGGCAAGTCACTTAACCCCAATTGCCCTGCCTTCCCCCCTCCAAAAAATAAAATAAAATAAAAGTCTTTGGGCAAGTCAATTTCACTCTCTTAGCCTCTGTTTCCAAACGTGAAAAAATGAAGGGGTGCCTGTCAGCTCTGATAATCTATTCTAATGCCCTTTCTAATGCTAACAATTCTACTTACAAATCTGACATTCTATATTCTAAGGCCCCTCCTAGCTTTAATAGTCTATGTTCTAAGGTCATTTCCAGTTCTTACAATCTAAGTCACAACATTCCATAATGTAATATTTCTTCTTTTTCTAATATTCTATGTTCCAAGGTCCCTTCCAGCTATCTAATTTTGTGTTCTAGGGCCCCTTCCAAGCTCTGACATTCTATTTCTAAAATTCTATGTTCTAAGGTCCCATCTAGCTCCAAAATTCTGTGTTCTAAGCTCCTTTCCTGTTTTGATGTTCTCTGCTCTCAGGTTTCTTCCAGGTTCCAATACGGCATAGCTGAAAAAGCCCTGGGTAGATTGGTCAAAGGAGAGTCCAAATACTGACTCTGCTCCTTGCTACTTTGGGCAATTCCCAATCCCTTGGGCCTAAGTTGCTCTCCATAAAAAGGAAGTGTTTAGGAGAGAAAACAAATGTTTGTTAACTGAAAAAAGATGAATTTTCAAAATGGGGGGCGGGGTTGGACTAGGTGGCCTTTAAAGCCTCTTCCAACTCTAATCTTATGATCATATGTTCTCTAGTCCTAAGAGTCCATCAGCTCCAACATTCTGTGGAAGTATCTGATCTGAAGAAGCAAAGGCTCCAGTAGAGCCTCCTACCTAAGGACTCCAAGCACAAGCAATCTTGGGTTCTAAAGTGTGTAGGAATAGTCACCCCAAGAAAACAGGGGATTAAGGGTTTAGGAAGGCACACTAATTCTAAAAGACCCAGTGTGTTTTCCAAGAAATAGGCAATCTTGTAAAGAAAGCCACTCCCTTCAGGGCTCCAGGCTCCAGGCTCCAGGCTCAGAAGCAAGCTCAGTCTTCTTAGTGCTGTCTTCTAACCCACTGGGCTGAACACTGCTGGGAGCCTGAGCTCTTCTTCCCAGTGGCTGCTTTCTCCTGTAATGGGGACTTTAAGCAGGCTCTTAGGTATAACTATGGCTGAAAAAAGAGGGCCATGGGCATCTTTTTTTTAATTCACAGAAGAAAACAGAGGGTGAGCCAGAAGGAATCCCAACCAGGACAGCTTCAGAAGTCATATAACCTCTCTGAGTCATAGTTTCTTCATCCATACAAGGAGGATATCACCCACACTGTCTATCTTTTGCCAAGATCAAAGGAAAACAAATGGATGGAATTTGCTGAATGAAGTTCCGTAAAAATGCCAGCTATCATCTTTGTATGGTAGAGAATTGGACATAAAAGGAGTGAAGACAAGGTCAGATGCAGCTGGTGATGGTATTGGAGTAATCCATCCCCAGCCACCCCCAACACAGACACACCCATCTATACTCACCAACATCAGTGTCCTTCCTGGGAGAGGACTAAATACTGGAATTTTCCCTCTCTTCATTTTTCTTCCAGGTTCTTTAATGGGCTCTACCATCTTACTAGGTCCTGTAGCCAAACATTTTATAGGCAGAGACATAAATCAGATAAAGTGCCTCTATGAACCACAGTGCAGGCTCAAGGGGTCAGGGGAAAGTCCCCTTTGACCCTTCTGCCAGACTGTTGGCTTCATTTTCCTACAGTCTGTGCCCTCCCCGCAAAGCTCTCCATAACTGAGTAGAGGGCAGAGGAACATAAGAAAATCAACCCTGGACTGGGAGTCAGAATCCCTGAGTTCAAGTCCCTGCTCTGACTAGAGCTTTCTAGCCCTGGAATGTAAAGCGAGTTATCTAACCTGCCTTAACTTTCTTTTTTCATCTGTAAAATGGTACAGCAAGCTGGACCAGATGACCTCTTAAGTCTCTTACAAATTGACATTCTATGTTCTAAGATTCCTTCCAGATTTTTCGTTCCATTTGTATAGGGCCCTCCCAGCTCTGAGAGTCTATGTTCTAAGATCTAGCATTTCTAACATCTAACATTTTGTATTCTAAGACCCCTCCCGACTCTGACATCTTATAATATTTACACCTCCTACCCTGGGCAGGAGTGGTAGTTTTGTTCATTTCAGAATTGAGGTAATGATTCCTTATGTACATAGCACTTTATTATGTTTTTTTAAATTCACATACAGTCTCTTTTTAGTCCTCAGAACAACTCTGTAAGGTAGATAATGTAGGAATAATTATCTGTTCCCCCCTTTACGAATGAGATCCCCAGAAAGGTGAAGCCCAGGGTGACATAGACTGCTACTGGCAGAGCTGGGACTAGAATCCAAAATTCTTGACTCCCATTCCAAGGCTCTTACTAGTTCTGCCCATTCAATCATGTTAGTTTGCTCTTTCAGATATGGTTGCTAACTAGGGATAGATAATTCTCCAAATGCTGTCAACCAGCAGCCTCCTCAGTGCCCAAGCCACACGTAGGCTGGCGCACAGCTGTGGAGAAAGGCATCCACCTCCACAGTTACGGTGAGTGGGGATTTTGGCATTATATGCACAACTGGAATGTGAGAAAGTGCCAAAGGGAGGTGTTATGTTCACTATCAGATGGCTAATTCACTGTGGGGCTCAATGTAGGCTAGGAAGTACCACAGGGAAGGATGGTAAGGAGGAGGACCAAGATAACAATGGCAGTAATGGTGATCACAGTGGTTGGACGGATCAGTATAGTTCTGGTGACAGCTGTAATGGTGGTGGTAGTGATAGTGGTTGGTGATCATGCTGAGAACCTTAGTGGTGACAATTATGTCAATGGTGCCAAAGATGGTGATGGTGAAGGTAATAATGACGAGAGTGGTGATAGTGATGGTGGTGATGATGGTGGTAATGGTGCTAATATGGGAAAGATGACAGGGTCACTGGTTGCAATACTGGTAACAGGGATGATAGTGGCACCAGTTGTGGTGATGAGAAGAATAATGGTGGTAATGCTGATGGTGATGGTAATGATGATGGTGGTGGTGATGATAGTCAAATGACAGCATCTCAATGCATCCAAAACAGAGTTCATTATCTTTGCCTCTGAAACACCCTCACTTCTCAACTTCCCTACTTCTGTTAAGGATACCACCATACTTCTGCGGTTTGAAGACCAGTGTTTCTCGAGTTGTGCCGCAAGGAACCCTGTAACATCTCAAGTTTGTTTTTAAATGAACCTTTTGTTCTTAGTTAATAGGCATTAAGAACAATAATTTCTACTACAAAGGTTCCATCAAAGTTTTGTTTAAACTGAAGGGTGCTACAGAAGTTTCAACATCACCCTCTGGATTCATAACCGTGTCACTGCTCACTCTCCCTCACCTCACCCATCCACTCAGTTGCCAAATCTTGCCATTTCTCCCTCCATAATGTCTCTCACATCCCTTCCCTTCTCTCTAAGGACATGATCATCACCTTTGTTCAGTGCCCCCATAACTTCTTGCCTGGACAACTACAACCACTTCGTCATTGGTCTCCCTGCTTTCCTTTCCCATCCATCCTCCGCAAATACGCAAAATGATCTTCTGAAAGAGCAAGACTAACCACATCACTCTCTAACTTAATAAACTCCAACGGCTCCCTATTGCCTCTAGGAACTTCTATTTAGCTTTTAAAGCACTTTCGCGACCTAGCCCCAACCTACTTTTCCAACTTTATTATCATTTTTCTCCTTTCTGGACTCTATAGCCCAGACAAACTAGCCTTACTGCCTTTTCGTACACACTACAACCCATTTCTTTTCTGTACATATTCACACTGGATGTTCCCATGCATGGAATTCACTCCCTGCTCACTTCTGCTTCTTAGAATCTCTTATTTCCTTAAAAATTCAACTCATAAAAAACCTTCTCCAGGAAGCCCATCCTGAGCCCTCCAAATGATAGCATCCTACCCCCAAAAATGTTCCAACATTATTTTTGTACGTAATCTGTATATACCTAAATATGAACACGCTATCCCCTCCCCAATACAATGTAAGCTTCTTGAGGGCAAACACTGTTTTGGTAGGTCCACCTAATGAAATATCTGGATCACAGTAGATGCTTCTTAAATGGTTGATGACTTATCAATAGTGGTAGCGATGGGTACAGTACTGATGGAGATACTGATGTTAATCATGGTGACAATGATGGTGTTGGTGCTAGTGTGAGTGATGGTGATCATGTAGGTGGCAGTGGTGTTAATGATGGGGATGGTGTTGGTGGTGTCGATTGTTATGACAATGATAGTGTTAGGGATGTTGGTGACAGTGATGGTGGCAATGATGATGGTGGTGGTTATCATGGTGGCGATTGTTATGGTGACAGTGATAGTTATGATGATGGTGGTAATGGAGAGGTTGTAGTGGTGGTGGTGGTGGTGATATGATATTGGTAGTGACAGTGATAGTGATGGTAGTGATGGTTATGGTGATAGTAATAGTTATGACGATGGTGGTGATGTTGTTATGGTGAGGGTGATGGTGGTGGTAATGGTGATAGTCATGGTGATGGTGGCAGTGATGATGATGGTGACCATCTTGGTAGTGATGGTTATGGTGATAGTAATAGTTATGACGATGGTGGTGATGTTGTTATGGTGAGGGTGATGGTGGCAGTAATGGTGATAGTCATGGTGATGGTGGCAGTGATGATGATGGTGATGATAGTGGTGGTGGTGATATGGTGACAGAGTTGAAGCATAGAGTAAGATGGGGGAAGGGATGAAAGTAGATGGAGTAAGAGGAAAAAAAGAGGTCATCAGCCAAAGACAATTATCCCCGAGGAAGGCACTGTTGGACTTGCTCCAGTTTCATACACCCACCAGAATGGTTCTAGGACCTTTTCATTCCTGCTTCCCTGAGGACTCTGTACACCCTCTGTCTTCAAGGATAGCTTCTAAGAGGAGCAAACACTCTCCTCTTCTACCTTTATGCAGAACCCAAAGTCTAAACACTACAGTCAATCAATCAAAAAGCATTTATTAAGTGCTTCCTATATGCCAGGTACTATGTGAGTACTAGGGATACAAGTAAAGCCCAAAACAGTCCCTGCCCTCAAGGAGCCCACAGGCTAATGAGCTGGTAGACAACATGCATATAAGTAAGTACATGTAAGGAACACACAGAGTAGATACAAGGTAAACATGGAGGAGAAGGTGCTAGCAGCTGGAAGAACTGGGCAAGGCCTCCAGCAGAAGGTGCCATTTGAGCTGAGTCTTGAAGGAAGCCAGGACCTAAGAGTCAGAATTTAGGAGGGAGAATGTTCTAGGCATGGGAGAGAGCCAGTGCTAAGTCATGGGAATTAGAGATGGAGTGTTACTGTGGGCAACTGAGCTCTATCCCCTTCCCCAACCAGCCACAGCCCCTTCCCACAGCTCTCTTACCCCTGGCCTGGCACTAACAGCCCCATAAAACTCCCTTGGCTGAGCTCTGAATCAGCTGGGCTAGCCCATCGTCTCCTTGGCACATTCCCCTCTCCCACCAAGCCAAACGGTTCCCTCCACAGCTGTGCTCAAAGCCTGCCTGTCACTGAGCTTTCTCTCAAGGGTCAGCAGGACCAAGTGCAGAGAGGGATAGAAAGGTTCTCACTTCAGATGCCTCAGAAAGGAATCTGAGAGGAGACAAAGCCTCCAGATTCCCTTCTCTGACTCAGCACAGCTGAAAGTGGATGGGGCAGGAGAGAAGGAGGGGGTGGCTCACTCACACCAGGGAGCCTGTGGTTTGGAAATAAAGTCTAATCAAATGCAGAATCATTCTGTCTTCTCCCCTGCCCCCAAGGAGAGCCCTTTTATTGGGCATTACTCATATGCTCTCAGTGAATTCTTCTGAGGTTTCTCTGAGACATAAGGGAATTTGCAGAGCTGAGAAGATAAAAATCTAGAAATCCTTTTTTTCAGTTGCTTTCTTGCTTTTCTTATTTTCTTTCTGCGATTCTCTTTCCTTCTTTGCTACCAAAATCCTTTCAAAAATTGCATTGCCTTGGTCTTTCTTGTCTTTGATGATCTCAAAAGAACAGGATGCTGGGCATCCTGTCCCTGGGCACCTGTCAGAAGAAGCCAGAGTCATAGGTGAGTCAGAGGCCACTATACAGGAACCAAAAGCCGGAGGCCAGATCAGGGTGAGCTGGAGCAAGACTGGCACCATAAGGGTATTGGCAGATTCCCAAAACCCCAGCTAAGAGCCACAGCTCCATTTATACAGCCAATGCAGTTGAAGCTGCTGGCCAGGCTACACAGGGAGTCAAAAATATCAGAAGCAGAGTTCTTAAAACACAGGATGCCAGAGCTGGGAGGGCCTTAGAACACAGAATGTCAGAGCTGGGAGGGGCCTTAGAACATAGAATGTCAGAGCTAGAGAGGCCTTAGAACACAGAATTTGAGAGCTGGGAGGGCCCTTAGAACACAGAATGTCAGAGCTGGGAGGACTCTTAGAACATAGAATGTCAGAGCTGGGAGGGCCCTTAGAACACAGAATGTCAGAGCTGAGAGGGGCCTCAGAAGACAGAATGTCACAGATAGAAGGGCCCTTAAACACAGAATATCTGGGACAAAAAAAGACCTGAGTTATAAGACTAAAAATGAAGAACTTGGCATGTCAAGAATCAGGCTTGACAGATTTATATGGCCTGGGGAAATAAGCAGTGGGGAGAGGAAATGGTGTGAAGAAGGGAAACAGAAAGTGACTTCTCATTTACACCTGGAAACGTAAGGATAGTCCATCCTATTATCAGACGGTGAGCTATATTATCTGTGATTGCTCTCCCGTTCCAGGGACTGAAAAGCCACTGGCCAGTGTAGTCTTCTAGTATAATAGAAAGAGCCCCATGGTTTCGGAACCTGACATTAATCTACTTTGTGACCTTCAACAAGTCATTCCCCTTCTCTGTATCTCTGTTCTTATCTGTATAATAAAGGACTTCCAATAAAGTGCCTTCCAAATCTAAATTTCTGTTTTCTAAAGTTTCTTCTAACTCTGACATTCTATGTGCTAAGGACCTCCTGTCTTTGATATTCTGTGTTCTAAGGGCCCTCCCGGGCCTGATGTTTTGTGTTCTAAGGGCTCTCCCAGCTCTGACATTCCCTATTCTAAGGGCCCTCTCAGCTCTGACATCCTTTGTTCTCAGGGCCCTCCTAGGTCTGACACTCTGTGTACTAAGAGCCCTCGCAGCTCTGATATTCTGTGTTCTAAGGGCCTTCCCAGCTCTGACATTCTGTGTTCTAAGGGCCCTCCCAGCTCTGACATTCTGTGTTCTAAGATCTCTCCTTCCAGATTTTACATTCTTTAATTCTTCAAATCTTAATTGAGTGCTTATGTTGTGAATTCAATTCAACAAATATTTAAGTACTTACTACATGCCAGGCACAACATTAGAAGTTAGAGATACATTCTGGGGGTGGAGCCAAGATGGCGGCTGGAAAGCAGGGACTTGCGTGAGCTCCCCACCACGTCCCTCCAAAAACCTATAAAAAATGGCTCTGAACAAATTCTAGAACTTCAGAAGCAGAGGGAAGCAGGGATCCAGCCCAGGACAGCCTGGATGGTCACTGGAAGAGGTCTATTGCACACGGCGTGGAGGGGAGCAGAGCTCAGTGTGGGAGGCAGCAGGACCAACCAGATCAGGAGCCAGGCAGGACAGGCCCTAGCACCCTGAATCAGTGAGCTGTGGCAGTTACCAGACTTCTCAACCCACAAACACCAAAGACAACAGAGAAGGTTAGTGGGAAAAGCTGCGGGGGACAGAGTTCAAGGTTCAGCCATCGCCCCAGGGGCAGCGGGGAAGATGCAGCTACAGAACCACAGCTGCAGTTACTTCCAGCCCCAGGCCCATGTGGTGGGAGGAATTAAGTGGCAGATCAGAGCAGGAGTGCAGAGCCTGCTGAAGATTTGCGTCAGGTCCGGGTTGGTGGTTCTTGAGGAAGGAGGAGTGCTGGTGTGGCAGAGCTGGCTGTATAGAAATAGCTCTGAAATCAAAAGGCGCATCCCCTCAAGCTTGGAACAAAGTACTCTTTGCTCTACAAGCAGTCATACCCCGACGAAAAACTCAAGGGTCAAGTAAGTTGGCTGGGAACATAGCCAGGCAGCGAAAGCACACCCAGATTCAGTCTCAGACTTTGGAATCCTTCTTTGGTGACAAAGAAGACCAAAACATACACCCTGAAGAAGTCAACAAAGTCCAAGAGCCTACACCAAAAGCCTCCAAGAAAAACATGAACTGGCCTCAGGCCATGGAAGAGCTCAAAAAGGAGTTGGAAAAGCAAGTTAGAGAAGTAGAGGAAAAATTGGGATGAGAAATGAGAATGATGCAAGAAAACCATGAAAAACAAGTCAATGACTTGCTAAAGGAGACCCAAAAAAATACTGAAAAAAATATTGAAGAAAACTACACTTTAAAAAATAGACTAACTCAAATGTCAAAAGAGCTCCAAAAAGCCAGTGAGGAGAAGAATGCCTTGAAAGGCAGAATTAGCCAAATGGAAAAGGAGGTCCAAAAGACCACTGAAGAAAATACTACCTTAAAAATTAGATTGGAGCAAGTGGAAGCTAGCGACTTTATGAGAAATCAAGATATTATAAAACAGAACCAAAGGAATGAAAAAATGGAAGACAATGTCAAATATCTCATTGGAAAAACCACTGAGCTAGAAAATAGATCCAGGAGATATAATTTAAAAATTATTGGACTACCCGAAAGCCATGATCAAAAAAAGAGCCTAGATATCATCTTTCAAGAAATTATCAAGGAGAATTGCCCTAATATTCTAGAGCCAGAGGGTAAAATAGAAATTGAAAGAGTCCACAGATCGCCTCCTCAAACAGATCCCAAAAAGAAAATTCCTAGGAACATTGTTGCCAAATTCCAGAGCTCCCAGGTCAAGGAGAAAATACTGCAAGCAACCAGAAAGAAACAATTTGAATATTGTGGAAAAACAGTACAGATAACACAGGATCTGGCAGCTTCTACATTAAGGGATCGAAGGGCTTGGAATATGATGTTCCGGAGGTCAATGGAGCTAGGATTAAAACCAAGAATCACCTACCCAGCGAAATTGAGTATCATGCTCCAAGGCAAAATA
This sequence comes from Trichosurus vulpecula, assembly GCF_011100635.1. Classification (NCBI taxonomy): domain Eukaryota; kingdom Metazoa; phylum Chordata; class Mammalia; order Diprotodontia; family Phalangeridae; genus Trichosurus; species Trichosurus vulpecula. The sequence goes on from NC_050574.1 coordinate 53,798,675, forward strand.
TGGATTTTCAATAAAATAGAGGACTTTCAAGATTTCTCAGTGAAAAGACCAGAGCTGAATAGAAAGTTTGACTTTCAAACACAAGAATCAAGAGAAGCATGAAAAGGTAAACAAGAAAGAGAAATCATAAGGGACTTACTAAAGTTGAACTGTTTTGTTTACATTCCTACATAGAAAGATGATGTGTATGATTCATGAGACCTCAATATCATAGTAACTGAAAGGAATATGCATATGTATATATGTGTATACATATATATACATATGTATGTGTCTATGTCTGTATATATGTAGGTGTATATATATATATATATATATATATATATATATATATATATATATATATATATATGTAGACACACACAAAGGGCACAGGGTGAGTTGAATATGAAGGGATGATATCTAAAAACAATAAAATCAATTTCAGGGATAAGAGAGGAATATATTGAGAGAGGGAGAAAGGGAGAGATAGAATGGGGTAAATTATCTCGCATAAAAGTGGCAAGAAAAAGTGGTTCTGTAGGAAAGGAAGAGGGGGCAGGTGAGGGGGAATGAGTAAATCTTGCTGTCATCGGATTTGACCTGAGGAGGGAATACCATACACACTCAATTGGGTATCTTACCCCACAGGAAAGAAGGAGGAAGAAGATAAAAAAGGGGGGATGATAGAAGGGAGGGCAGATGAGGGGAGGAGGTAATCAAAAACAAACATTTTCGAAAGGGACAGGGTCAAGGGAGAAAATTCAATAAAGGGGGATAGGTTAGGAAGGAGCAAAACATAGTTAATCTTTCACAACATGAGTATTGCGAAAGGGTTTTACATAATGATGGTCTATGTTGAATTGCTTGCCTTCTTAGGGAGGGTGGGTGGGGAGGGAAGAGGGGAGAGAATTTGGAACTCAAAGTTTTTAAAACAGACATTCAAAAACAACAAAAAAAAAGTTTTTTCATGCAACTAGGAAATAAGATACACAGGCAAAGGGGCATAGAAATTTATCTTGCCCTACAAGAGAAGAAGGGAAAGGGGGATGGGAGGGGAGTGGGGTGACAGATGGGAGGGCTGACTGGGGAACAGGGCAACCAATATATGCCATCTTGGAATGGGGGGAGGGTAGAAATGGGGAAAAAATTTGTAATTCAAACTTTTGTGAAAATCAATACTGAAAACTAAATATATTACATAAATTTTAAAAAAATTTTTTAAAAAGAAGTTAGAGATACAAAGACAAGACAAAACAGTCCCTACCCTCAGAGAAGAAAATGGAGAAGGAAATGGCATGCCAATATCTTTGCCAAGAAAACTCCAAATAGGGTCACATTCAAGTGGGACACAACTGAAAAACCACTGAACAACAATGCCAAAGACGCTTAAGTCATGAAGTCAGAAGACGAGAATAATTCTAAAACACCTATAAGCAAAGACTCAAAGGAAAACACTGCTTACAAATAAGATTAATTAAAATTCCTAGAAGAAATGAAGCAAGTGATTTTTAAATGAGATAAATAAATATGATATTATAAATGAAATGAGGGCCTTGGAGGAAAGACTTGTAAAGAGAATCGATAGCACAAGAGATATAAAACCTTAACTAAGCTGGTGCAAAGGCTAGAAAGTGGGAGGTGGAATATTATATAAGAAAGACAGTAGGTAGGCCAGCACAGGTAGAATTTAACATGCAGTAGGTGGAGTAATGTGAAATAAGCCTAGGAAGACAACTTGGAGCCCAACTGTGAAGTGATTTAAAAGACAGAGAAGTTTGTGTTTTATTCTGAAGGCAATAAGGA